>NW_023459870.1:45117-46801 GCF_013731165.1 Rhagoletis pomonella | reverse complement strand
ACTACCGGGGAATGCGACTCGCCGGGTAGTTGCAAGACCTGTGGCTTAGCGCACCATACGCTGCTGCATGTGGCAGCTAACAGGCCCGCGCGCACAGGCCAACGAAACCAGCAGCCCAACCGGGCCAAATCGACATCATGCAAGCCCATCAAGCGGAGGGCACCGCCGAAGAAAGGTGGGCAGAAGAAGGCGCAGAAGAACCCGCGCAACCAGGCACCGCAACCGCCGCGCAAGAAGACCGCCCACCGGACGATCGCGCGCACTCCCCAAGGCCTACAAACGGCCAATTTCCAGGGCCGCACCACCCACCGCGTCATTGGCAACACGATCCGCGCCCTGAAAGAGCTGCAGGAGACGCTCAGCAACGCATTCCTGCAGGGCGGGGACGATGTTTAAGCCGCCGCTTAAACTAAATTCAGCGGCCGTGCGTGCATCCTGTGGCCGCAGCGGTGTGAAGTTCGAAAAATGATTAACGAGCGCGCACGGCCGCCTATCATCATCGTGCCAAATGATGCAAAAGTCAGTTCAGCTATTAACGCCGGTCTACGCGCCCCCTTAATATTAGCATTTTAAAAATCTTTTTAACTGTGTCATCTTTTTAACATCCGTGAAAATATAAACTTTAATTGTTAAAAACTTTGAATAAACCGAGCGGAAGTTTGTAAAATTAAAAATTGAAAACCAAAGTATTTCCTTAAAGCGGAAAGAAACTGTGTGTGTGCAAGGTGAGTGCGAAAGGCAACCATTGGAACTATTCAAGATTCGTAATCAGCAACCCCAGAAACCCCCTGGAAACGAGTTTCAACTCTTGATAATGCTTAAAACGTTCAGTATCAACGTTTTAATTATAGTATTTTTTTTTTAATTTGATCGATATATTGGATCCGACATTTTGAATTTAAAAAAATTTACTTCAGATGCGTAATCGGCGAACCCAAAAACTCTCGAGTGCCGGTTTTCGAACAAATCCAATAATTAAAAAAAAATAATTAATCGCCATTTTGGATCCGCCATTCTGAATTTTGAAAAACTGACTTCAGATTCCTAATTAGCAACCTCAGAAACCTCGTGATAACAAGTTCCAACCCATGACAACGCGTAAAGCGTTCAGTGTTAACGATTCAATTTTACTAGTATCTTTTCGAGATCATATTTTCGGGCATTAGGCCCATTCTAACTACCCAAGACAGGTATGTAATTAAGGGAATGTTCTCCAATAATACCAGAGTAATTATATGCAAAAACCACATTTTTACCTGAATTTTAACATGTCAAGAAAATAAAAAATTTGAGAACATCAGCGTTTTATACAAAACCGCCCAACACGACCTCTAAAAAAACTTTTTTCAAAATAAAAAAATACGTGTCTCTTTTTTTATCACACATAACAATATTCTGATGTTTATAAATTTCCAAAAAGAGTGTTTTTATGAACCACTCTAATATACTGTTACTGTTTTTTCTTATGGAATTTCAGCTTCTGTGGTACAGTGATGTACAAATATTAATATTGTTTTAAACGTAACTTTTCAACAATTTAAAGTTTTACAAAAATTTTTCTTCGATACTTTGCAACATTAGGCAGGAGTCAGATTTTGGAATTTACATTAATTTTTATTTTTTCAAATATTCGATAAAAATTTAATACGAATTTTCGCCTGTGCCATTGCCGCGCTTTTATACT
>NW_023459870.1:43985-45017 GCF_013731165.1 Rhagoletis pomonella | reverse complement strand
TATTTTTGTTGCAATAAACGGAAGAATAAATCTGTTGTATTTTTTATATATATATAATTGTTTTTATCTATGGAATACTATTTTAATTAACATTTAAATTGAGCTCGTAATCACAAAAAATAAAATAGAAACAATTTTATTCATACAAAAAACCTGCTAAATCCACTTCAATTTTGAAAATACAAAAACTAAAACCTGCTAAGTTAGAAACTCGCCAATAAAACCACAAAAACATAATTTTTTTCATTCGTTCTGGATTAGGGCCATAGAACGTCGCGCGATTAACCAACTATATGTAGGATTTGCCCCTTAGACTAAGAGTTAAAGATATATTTAGTTTTTTGCCTCTACAGTAAATTATGATTTTTGGTCGTTAGCAGGTTTACACTCTAAGGCGACGATATGTATACATACAATAAAAGTTGGCTCTTTATTTCCGGGCTGGAACGTGTCCCGTCGTGCCGGGCCGGGCCCCACTAAAATTCTTACGTGCGGGCTCGTGCGTGTTTTTGAAAGTTGATTTTGCACTCGTGCCGGGCCGGGCCTGAAAATTAAGGCCCGTGCCCATCTCTAGTTGGAACTTGTTAGCAACGTTGATACTGAACGTTTTAAGCATTTTCAAGGGCTGAAACTCGTTTCCTGGGGGTTTCTGGGGTTGCTGATTACGAACCTGTTGTCAGATTTTCGCAATTCAAAATGCTGGATCCAAAATGACTCGTAGCCGCCATTTTGAATTTTAAAAATCTGACAACAGGTTCGTAATCTTTAACCCCAGAAACCCCCTGGAAACGAGTTTCAACTCTTGAAAATGTCTAAAACGTTCAGTATCAACGTTTTAATTATAGTATTTTTTTTTTATTTGATCGATATATTGGATCCGACATTTTGAATTTAAAAAAATTTACTTCAGATGCGTAATCGGCAAAAACAAAAACTCTCGAGTGCCGGTTTTCGAACAAATCCAATCATTAAAAAAAAAAATTAGTCGCCATTTTGGATCCGCCATTCTGAATTTTGAAAAACTGACTTCAG
>NW_023459870.1:41833-43885 GCF_013731165.1 Rhagoletis pomonella | reverse complement strand
CTGGGCTAAATTATAATTGTTGAAATATTTTTCCATATTTTAAACGAAGCTCTAAAAGTTGTAGTATAAAAGCGCGGCAATGGCACAGGCCAAAATTCGTATTAAATTTTTATCGAATATTTGAAAAAATAAATTAATGTAAATTCCAAAATCTGACTCCTGCCTAATGGTGCAAAGTATCGAATAAAAATTTTTTTAAAACCTTAAATTGTTGAAAAGTTACGTTTAAAACAATATTAATATTTGTACATCACTGTACCACAGAAGCTGAAACTCCATAAGAAAAAACAGTAACATATATGTATATTAGAGTGGTTCATAAAAACACTCTTTTTGGAAATTTATAAACGCTGCATCAGAATATTGTTATTTGTGATAAAAAAGAGACACTTTTTTTTTATTTTGAAAAAAAAAGTTTTTTTAGAGGTCGCGCTGGTCGGTTTTGTATAAAACGCTGATGTTCTCAATTTTTTTATTTTCTTGACATGTTAAAATTCAGATAAAAATGTGGTTTTTGCATATAATTACTCTGGTATTATTGGAGAACATTCCCTTAATTACATACCTGTCTTGGGTAGTTAGAATCGGCCTAATGGCCGAAAATATGCTCTCGAAAAGAGTTTAGTAAAATTGAAACGTTGATACTGAACGCTTTACGCGTTGTCATGGGTTGGAACTTGTTATCAGGGGGTTTCTGGGGTTGCTAATTAGGAATCTGAAGTCAGTTTTTCAAAATTCAGAATGGCGGATCCAAAATGGCGATTAATTTTTTTTTTTAATGATTGGATTTGTTCGAAAACCGGCACTCGAGAGTTTTTGTTTTCGCCGATTACGCATCTGAAGTAAATTTTTTAAATTCAAAATGTCGGATCCAATATATCGATCAAATAAAAAAAAAATACTATAATTAAAACGTTGATACTGAACGTTTTAGACATTTTCAAGAGTTGAAACTCGTTTCCAGGGGGTTTCTGGGGTTAAAGATTACGAACCTGTTGTCAGATTTTTAAAATTCAAAATGGCGGCTACGAGTCATTTTGGATCCAGCATTTTGAATTGCGAAAATCTGACAACAGGTTCGTAATCAGCAACCCCAGAAACCCCCAGGAAACGAGTTTCAGCCCTTGAAAATGCTTAAAACGTTCAGTATCAACGTTGCTAACAAGTTCCAACTAGAGATGGGCACGGGCCTTAATTTTCAGGCCCGGCCCGGCACGAGTGCAAAATCAACTTTCAAAAACACGCACGAGCCCGCACGTAAGAATTTTAGTGGGGCCCGGCCCGGCACGACGGGACACGTTCCAGCCCGGAAATAAAGAGCCAACTTTTATTGTATGTATACATATCGTTGCCTTAGAGTGTAAACCTGCTAACGACCAAAAATCATAATTTACTGTAGAGGCAAAAAACTAAATATATCTTTAACTCTTAGTCTAAGGGGCAAATCCTACATATAGTTGGTTAATCGCGCGACGTTCTATGGCCCTAATCCAGAACGGATGAAAAAAATTATGTTTTTGTGGTTTTATTGGCGAGTTTCTAACTTAGCAGGTTTTAGTTTTTGTATTTTCAAAATTGAAGTGGATTTAGCAGGTTTTTTGTATGAATAAAATTGTTTCTATTTTATTTTTTGTGATTACGAGCTCAATTTAAATGTTAATTAAAATAGTATTCCATAGATAAAAACAATTATATATATATAAAAAATACAACAGATTTATTCTTCCGTTTATTGCAACAAAAATATGCAGTTTATAAAACATATATTAGTAACTATACGTGAAGTATTGCTCTTTCAAATTCAAGTCCACATGTAAGATAATTTAAGTAGGAACTCAATAATGCCAGAAAGTATGATAAATATTATTCAATCATGAGGTAAATTGTTATAGCAGGCGTGGTAATCTTCAGGAAGTAATCGTTTGAAATACTGGACATCTCATACTTTCTGCGAGCAATCGTACGCCTACTCTCGTATAAATTCGGAAGGTGACAAAACGGCAAGGAAACAGCTACTGGGGATTTTCTTTGCGGTATTACTTCCCATTCGTT
>NW_023459870.1:39168-41733 GCF_013731165.1 Rhagoletis pomonella | reverse complement strand
TCGCCATTTTGGATCCGCCATTCTGAATTTTGAAAAACTGACTTCAGATTCCTAATTAGCAACCCCAGAAACCTCCTGATAACAAGTTCCAACCCATGACAACGCGTAAAGCGTTCAGTATCAACGTTTCAATTTTACTAAACTCTTTTCGAGAGCATATTTTCGGGCATTAGGCCCATTCCAACTACCCAAGACAGGTATGTAATTAAGGGAATGTTCTCCAATAATACCAGAGTAATTATATGCAAAAACCACATTTTTACCTGAATTTTAACATGTCAAGAAAATAAAAAAATTGAGAACTTCAGCGTTTTATACAAAACTGACCAGCGCGACCTCTAAAAAAACTTTTTTTTTTCAAAATAAAAAAATACGTGTCTCTTTTTTATCACAAATAACAATATTCTGATGTAGCGTTTATAAATTTCCAAATCTATACATAAAATACCTTCCACTTTTTCTACTTCCCAAAAAATATATTATCGAAATCTTTGATGTAAAAAATTTATTCGCTTAAGTAAATATACATACATAAACAGAAAATTAAAAATATGTACATATTGTCGGCTTAGACTGTAAACCTGCTAAATCCGTTTTTTGGCAAAATTGACCTTTTGATGCAGTTCGAAGGAGTAGGCGATTCCGCAGTTGGCAAGCAAAAAAATACGTCAATATAAAAATATAATTGTCAAAAATTGTTTGATAAGTAAAGCTGCTAAGTACAATCAGTTCAAATTCAACTGCTAAATCCGACATATTGTGCTTCTGTCGCTCGATTATTGTTCTATCTTAGAGTATCGCTTTATGCGTTTAAGCCAAGGTAAGCCAGTGAATAAGCTTTAAATTTTTATATCTCAAGGAAATTATTGTTACTTGTGGAACGAAACAGAAGGAAGATTAAATACATAAGAGTTTTCCAGCGTGTGGGTAGATTTGATAAAAAAAAATTTTGTACCAAATAATAGTTCCGGGGAGCCAATTACAGTAATTTTTTATAGCGACGAATGCACATATCAAAACCGAAACAGTATTATGGCTAATTCTTTGTGATCAACATCTATAAATAACAATAGCTGCAGTTTTTTGTAAGCGAGCGGCAAAATAACGCTCAACTCGGGTAAAATTTCCTTTTAGCTACTTAAGCAACCCTTTTGGTAGCTGGCAAGAAAATGTGATTAGTTTAACGGGATTTAGATACAAAAACCAATTTAAATGAGTAATTATGCGAGGTATTTACGTAATATATATACTCTTTTAAAATATAAGTCACGTATAAAAGGAAGGCAAAATGTCCCTCTCTACTTTCCCATTACCAATTCACAATAGAGCAGTTTTTTCACTTACCAACACTAGCCTTCAGGTCGCGTATTTTTTATCCGACCTGGCTGAGCTCGTATAAATAGCCGAGCTTGTGTTGTTGTTTTGCGTGTATTTCGTCATTTAAGAGAGTGTTCTTTTGTAGCTTGGTTGCAAAAGAATGCACCTAATATCATTATTGAGCAAAAGTTTCTTGAAGTAGGCCATACCCAAATGGAAGCTGATTGTATCCATTCAACTATCGAACGAGCACTTCAGAAAAGAGATATCCATGTTCCTGCAGAATACATTGAAGTATGAAGATCAGCTAGAAAAGATCCAAAACCATATGACGAAACTTATCTTAGTTACACGTTCTTTAAAAGCTTTAACACAGTTCAATTCTTTAATAGCATTCGTCCCGGTCGCGGCAAAGATGCTGCTAAAGTAAGTGATATACGAGCCCTACGGTATACACCAAGTGGCGACATACATTTCAAACTAAGATTCTCCAACGAATGGGAAGTAATACCGCAAAGAAAATCCCCAGTAGCTGTTTCTTGCCGTTTCGTCACCTTCCGAATTTATACGAGAGTAGGCGTACGATTGCTCGCAGAAAGTATGAGATCTCCAGTATTTCAAACGATTACTTCCTGAAGATTACCACGCCTGCTATAACAATTTACCTCATGATTGAATAATATGTAAGTTAGCACCCAACAATAATTCCAGAGCAGTTAGCACCCAGCAATAATTCCAACAACAACAATCATAACCAAAGCTTACCATAACAACAGCACTAGATAAGCCAGACGCTGAATCAGCAAGTGAACACCTAGCTGAAGTCGTTCTCACGGCAATGTGAAACTCGACTCTAAGAATTGCATGAATGAAAGGCGAGCATACCAGTAAATGGCAAATGCCAAGTCAACATTTTCACGGGCAGCAGTGCTGGCGATTAGGGAAGTAGAGGCAGGCATTTAGGTGCAGTCACCGACAAATTGTAACTAGTCGTAGTAACTCATCAAACCGATTTGGTTGCCTTGACTTGTGTCAAGAAAATAGAAAGTAAAACAAGTAAAAATGCGTTTACGTTACTTGTATCATACTTTCTGGCATTATTGAGTTCCTACTTAAATTATCTTATATGTGGACTTTGTACTATTAATTTGAAAGAGCAATACTTCACGTATAGTTACTAATATATGTTTTATAAACTGCCTATTTTTGTTGCAATAAACGGAAGAATAAATCTGTTGTATTTTTTAT
>NW_023459870.1:34488-39068 GCF_013731165.1 Rhagoletis pomonella | reverse complement strand
ATAAAAAATACAACAGATTTATTCTTCCGTTTATTGCAACAAAAATATGCAGTTTATAAAACATATATTAGTAACTATACGTGAAGTATTGCTCTTTCAAATTCAAGTCCACATGTAAGATAATTTAAGTAGGAACTCAATAATGCCAGAAAGTATGATACATATTATTCAATCATGAGGTAAATTGTTATAGCAGGCGTGGTAATCTTCAGGAAGTAATCGTTTGAAATACTGGAGATCTCATACTTTCTGCGAGCAATCGTACGCCTACTCTCGTATAAATTCGGAAGGTGACAAAACGGCAAGGAAACAGCTACTGGGGATTTTCTTTGCGGTATTACTTCCCATTCGTTGGAGAATCTTAGTTTGAAATGTATGTCGCCACTTGGTGTATACCGTAGGGCTCGTATATCACTTACTTTAGCAGCATCTTTGCCGCGACCGGGACGAATGCTATTAAAGAATTGAACTGTGTTAAAGCTTTTAAAGAACGTGTAACTAAGATAAGTTTCGTCATATGGTTTTGGATCTTTTCTAGCTGATCTTCATACTTCAATGTATTCTGCAGGAACATGGATATCTCTTTTCTGAAGTGCTCGTTCGATAGTTGAATGGATACAATCAGCTTCCATTTGGGTATGGCCTACTTCAAGAAACTTTTGCTCAATAATGATATTAGGTGCATTCTTTTGCAACCAAGCTACAAAAGAACACTCTCTTAAATGACGAAATACACGCAAAACAACAACACAAGCTCGGCTATTTATACGAGCTCAGCCAGGTCGGTTAAAAAATACGCGACCTGAAGGCTAGTGTTGGTAAGTGAAAAAACTGCTCTATTGTGAATTGTTAATGGGAAAGTAGAGAGGGACATTTTGCCTTCCTTTTATACGTGACTTATATTTTAAAAGAGTATATATATTACGTAAATACCTCGCATAATTACTCATTTAAATTGGTTTTTGTATCTAAATCCCGTTAAACTAATCACATTTTCTTGCCAGCTACCAAAAGGGTTGCTTAAGTAGCTAAAAGGAAATTTTACCCGAGTTGAGCGTTATTTTGCCGCTCGCTTACAAAAAAATGCAGCTATTGTTATTTATGGCTGTGGATCACAAAGCATTAGCCATAATACTGTTTCGGTTTTGATATGTGCATTCGTCGCTATAAAAAATTACTGTAATTGGCTCCCCGGAACTATTATTTAATACAAAATTTTTTTTTATCAAATCTACCCACACGCTGGAAAACTCTTATGTATTTAATCTTCCTTCTGTTTCGTTCCACAAGTAACAATAATTTCCTTGAGACATAAAAATTTAAAGCTTATTCACTGGCTTACCTTGGCTTAAACGCATAAAGCGTTACTCTAAGATAGAACAATAATCGAGCGACAGAAGCACAATATGTCGGATTTAGCAGTTGAATTTGAACTGATTGTACTTAGCAGCTTTACTTATCAAACAATTTTTGACAATTATATTTTTATATTGACGTATTTTTTTGCTTGCCAACTGCGGAATCGCCTACTCCTTCGAACTGCATCAAAAGGTCAATTTTGCCAAAAAACGGATTTAGCAGGTTTACAGTCTAAGCCGACAATATGTACATATTTTTAATTTTCTGTTTATGTATGTATATTTACTTAAGAGAATAAATTTTTTACATCAAAGATTTCGATAATATATTTTCTGGGAAGCAGAAAAAGTGGAAGGTATTTTATGTATAGATATGTAAACAAAACTATTAAGTATCTTATTTTTTCTATCGGTTTCCAAATATTTCTTTTTTTGCTTTTCTCTTATCAAAAGAGTTTTAATATGTACAATTTTTTTTTGTGTAAAAAGAAAAGCTTATCTAAATTTGTAGTATTAGCAACGGGCTTTTTCGTGCTTATTCGTGCTTTTATGAAATTTTACTGAACGCCCATGCACGCACGAGTTCGTGCTGACAGCAAATATTCTAGCCCGTACCCGCGGGTTTACGCAGGGGCCCGCTGGGTCCCTCCCAAAAACCCCGCCCTGTGCCCATCTCTAGTTCCAACCCATGGCAATGCGTAAATCATTCTGTATCAACGTTTTAATTTTACTAGTGTCTTTTCGAGAGCATATTTTCGGGAACTAGGCCCATTCTAACTACCCAAGACAGGTATGTTGTTAAGGGAATGTTCCCCAATAATACCAGAGTAATTATATGCAAAAACCACATTTTTACCTGAATTTTAAATTGTCATGAAAATAAAAAAATTGAGAATATCAGCGTTTTTATAAAAAACCGACCAGCGTGACCTCTAAAAAACCTTTTTTTTTTCAAAAAAAAAAGAAACACATTTCTCTTTTTTTATCACAAATAACAATAATTTGAGGTAGTGTTTATGAATTTCCAAAAAAAAAAATTTGAACCCCTCTATTATATATATGTAAATGTGTGTATTGCTTAATCAGTAAAATTTGAAAATGTTGAATATAATCTTAGAAATTTACACATGTAATATAAGTCCAAGTAATATAAGTGTACGTATGTAATACAAGTATAGTACAGTAGGTATTTAAAATTTTGTTTGAGAATACAATGCAAAGTTTTAAAGGAATAGAATGCAAACTTTTTGAATTTATTGTAAAATGTTTGAATTTAAGGAAAAATATGATGGTCTCAAAAATGGTACGTGCAAAGAACGGAAATCTATAAGAAGAGAAAACACGCTATAATTGAAGCGGGTGTGAACATCCGGAGCGTGTCTTCTCTTTTGCTCAAATACGTTTTTAGACTGGATGAAAAGAGAAGGCTCGCTCCTGATGTTCGCACTCGCTGCAATTATAACGTGTTGCCTCTTATAGATTTACGTTCTTTGGTACGTCATACCCAAAAGCCGCAAACCGCTGTTGTTACTATAGATGTTGTTGTTGCTGCCATATTAGCGATAGTTACGGTGACCATCCGTCCTGTATTATACGGGACAGTCCTCTTTTTATTACCTTCCTTTTATTAGCTCGGGATGTAACAATGTAATATTGATGCGCCTGAAAGATGCAGCGATTTCTATTCTCAAGTTACATACCTGATGACAGTACGAATGGCAATTATAATAGGGAGGTTTTGGT
The DNA here is from genome assembly GCF_013731165.1 of Rhagoletis pomonella. Classification (NCBI taxonomy): domain Eukaryota; kingdom Metazoa; phylum Arthropoda; class Insecta; order Diptera; family Tephritidae; genus Rhagoletis; species Rhagoletis pomonella. Next base: position 35,967 of record NW_023459870.1, on the reverse strand, counting down.
TTTTTAAACTATAATTTTATTATTTCGTCCATTGTCCTGTTACTTTATTTCTTAAATACGGGACGCCCAATGTTCTGTATTTCTTTTAATGTCCCTTATTTGTCCCTTATTCGGTATTTTTGATAAAAATTGCATGCCAATGAACCAGTTTTTATTCACAAATCGGGACGCTTGTGATTCAAATCACATAGGTATGGAGATGGTACTGGATAATTGGACGATGATTTCTGTTAAAATTTCTAAAAGAAATTTCGCTAGTAGCTCTTTATTTTCCCTTTTTAATCGACTTCACAAAAAGGAGAAGGTTATCAATTCGTAGGAATATTCTTTTTGTTTCATGTATGTATGTATGGTATCGCATAACTCTGGACCAGGTTAACCGATTTCTTTAATTTTTTTTTAGAGGAAAGGTGTTACCTCACCTCAGGTGGTCCCATACTAATTTGGTTTAAATCCGATCATTGCATCATGATGAAATTAAAAATAATCTTAAATTTTTATATGAGAATTGAAGTCGGTTTTGTTTTTTGGTTAAAAAAATACTTGTTTGATTTAACTTTTTTCGAGAAATTTGTCTTTAAATTGGCATTTTTGTTTACAGTTTGCTCTAAGATTTCAAACTTTGTTTACGTATATGGATTCAACAACCAACAAAATACACACAACTTGCTGTTTTTTCCTCTGGTGTTATCACCTGTCCAATGTGCTGTGGTGTGTGGCAATCTCCAAATTTTGTGAAGAGAGAAGAACTCATTAGGCGAAACTAGGCCAAAAAATATTCCTGATTTTTGAAGGATTGTATCTTCAACATAAGAAACTCTAAATATGAAGGCTTCCAGGAGAAAGTAGAGAAGTTCTTCAAGATCGAAGGGAAGTTGATCCCTTCAAAGGTATGCCTTGCAGCTCAGCTCCTTCCGGATGCTATGCACTGCATTGTACCTGGTCGAAATCTGAGTCTGAAGATAATCCGTTGAGAACAACTTCTACTTCAAAAGTAGTCGGATATTTTCATCATGTTTCCCTGCCTAGGAATGTTTGTATGGTTATGGAAAAGAATTCTACAATTGCGTGATGTTACATTTGAATATATAATATGTATGTATGTACATATGTTCTGCTCTCATAAAAGTTTGAAAAATATATGCTAAATAAAGACACTGTTTCTAAATTTAAAATATCTTCTTGTATAAGAACTGAAAAATCTTCGGGTACTTTAACTTTACACCCAATTTTTTTAAAACACTGAAGTAGTTTCTCTTTACACCTTGGTCAACTTTTAATTATCGATGCTGGCTTGTTTCCTTGTTGTTCCGAGTTTTTTACTTGAATTAAAATATCGTTGTAAGTTTCGATTAAATATTTTTTATATTCGTGAACTTTTTCCCGATTCGTTGAAAGTGGACGACTTTGAAGAACACGCTTGGTAACTTTTGAAAATTTTGCTTGTATATCTTTGAATACAAGTTCAACATCTAACAT
>NW_023459870.1:29468-34388 GCF_013731165.1 Rhagoletis pomonella | reverse complement strand
TTTTTATTGTAAAAAATTAGCAAAAACTGCGAAAAAATTTTACATTGTCCGGTTTTTGCCATTTTTTGACAATTTCTGTTGAAAATACATAGCATATTGAAATTCCAAAGTTGTAGAGAATTTCATTTTTCATAACTTTTAGACCTACGTTTTTTTATGACGCTTAGATCACGGCCGAGAACGTGCCAAACATAGCGATTAGCCCAATAAAATTAGATAAATTTGGTAGGAGCACAAAATAAAATTTTTTTTGCAGTTTTTTTTGGTGCAGTTTACTTCTATTTGGCACGTAGATCTACATTTTCGCCCCTAAATTGAATTTGGCAAATTTCCGCCATCTTGGATATTATTATTTTTTTAATTTTTTGCGATTTGCAAGCTTATTTTGCGTTTTTCGTAAAAAATGGTTGAATACAATTATGTAGAGAATTCAATTTCCCACATTTGTTGTTGTTTTCAGTTTTCTATGCCATGCTTCATTCTCAATTCAAGAATGGGAATTCAAGAATTCAATTTCCCACATTTGTTGTACAGGAGGTTTTTTAAAAATAGCACTTTTTATTGTAAAAAATTAGCAAAAACTGCGAAAAAATGTTACGTTGTTGCTGAAACCATTTTTTAACGAAAAATGCAAACTAAGCTTGCAAATCGCAAAAAAACCCAAAAAAATAATATCCATGATGGCGGAATGTTGCCAAATGAAATTTAGGGGCGAAACTGTAGATCCATGATCTACGTGTCCAATAGTAGTAAACTGCATCAAAAAATCGCTGTTACAAATATGTTATTTTTTGTTCCTACCAAATTTATCTAATTTTATTGGGCTAATCGCTATGTTTGGCACGTTCTCGGCCGTGATCTAAGCGTCATACAAAAAAACATGTTGGTATAGAAGTTGTGAGAATTGAAATTCTCTACAATTTTTGAATTACAATATGTTATGTATTTCAACAGAAGTTGTCAAAAAATGGCAAAAAGCGTGACAATGTAAAGTTTTTTCGAAGTTTTGGCTAATTTTTTAAAATAAGAAATTCTATTTTTAAAAAATCTTCTATATAACAAATGTAGGCAATTAAATTCTCTACATATTTGTCTTGAACATTTTATACGAAAAATGCAAAATAAGCTTGCAAATCGCAAAAAACCAAAAAAAAAACTTAAATCCAAGATGGCGGAATGTTGTCAAATGAAATTTAGGGGAAAGACTGTGGATCCATGATCTACGTGCCAAATAGAAGTAAACTGCATCAAAAAATCGCTGGTACAATTTTTTTTTTTTAATTTCCTACCAAATTTATCTAATTTTACTGGGCTAATTACACTGGTCTACAAATTTCAACTTTTTTTCTGCGAATAAGACGGGACCTGGTGTTTCTGAACGGATTTTTCGTGCTGAACACGAATCCGGGGTCAAAAATGTCCCATCACGTCACGTTTTCGAGAAAAAAGGGGTTGAAACCCCTAAAAACAGCGTTTTTGGCCATTTTCGAAAAATTATAGAGCTGAACCCTGACGTGGTACAAATTTTGCATATATCAGAAATTAAAGGCTAAACCGTGCCCTTTCGAATGAGCCCTATGCCGAATTGATCGCGTGCACCCTTAAAGCAGGGGGTGTATTTGTGTTTAGGGGTGCAGGAAAAATTGATCACAGAAAGAATTTAATCTTAAACGATCATAGAAAATTAATAATGCCAAGGTTTTAACTATATTAAAAGTCGCTGATTACGAATCTGCAGTTAGATTTTAAAAATTTAAGATGACGGGTCGAATATGGTGGATATAAAAATTGGACTCCTAGACACAAATACACCCCCTGATCTAAGGGTGCATGCGATTAATTCGGCATAGGGCTCATTCGAAAGGGCACGATTTAGCCTTTAATTTCTGACATATACAAAGTTTGTAGCACGTCAGGGTTCAGCTCTACAATTTTTCAAAAATGGCCAAAAACGCTGTTTTTAGGGGTTTCAACCCCTTTTTTCTCGAAAACGTGACGTGATGGGAAGTTTTGGACCCCAGACTCGTGTTCAGCACGAAAAATCCGTTCGGAAACACCAGGTCCCGTCTTATTCGCAAAACCCTTGTAGACCAGTGTTATCAATAAACGTTTTCCTCAGTTTTCTATGCCATGCTAGCCAAACTTAAAATTTTACAACTTTATTGAAATAATTTTTTTTTCAATAACATAACAGTTCGATAGATTTTTAGAGATCTTTTGCTTTGCGTGTGCCAGATGTTAGATGTTGAACTTGTACTCAAAGATATACAAGCAAAATTTTCAAAAGTTACCAAGCGTGTTCTTCCAAGTCGTCTACTTTCAACGAATCGGGAAAAAGTTCACGAATATTGAAAATATTTAATCGAAACTTACAACGATATTTTAATTCAAGTAAAAAACTCGGAACAACAAGGAAACAAGCCAGCATCGATAATTAAAAGTTTACCAAGGTGTAAAGAGAAACTACTTCAGTGTTTTATAAAAATTGGGTGTAAAGTTAAAGTACCTGAAGATTTTTCAGTTCTTATACAAGAAGATATTTTAAATTCAGAGGTAGATTACGACGACGACTTTGCTGACGCTTGTCAGCTGGCACACAGAAGTGTCCACCGTTAAAAAAAGTTGTTCTTTGCCTTCATTTAAAGATTTTTTACAAGTTGGAGAAAAGCCTTGCGTAACGATTAGTTCCCGGAATATAAATTTTATTGAATATACAACCGACGTAAAAATGGCAACACCTGAGCAAAACAAATCATTTATTAGCCTGTGTGCATCTATTATCCAAGAAAACTATAGTGGCGACCCGCTATCGCTCGACTCATTCATTGACAAAATCAATTTAATAGAAGAATCATCGGATGAAAGTTTAACTACAACATTATAGCATTTTTAAAGTCAACACTCGAAGGCAAAGCGCGTGAGGTTTTACCCAGTCAAATAATTCCGATTACTGAAATTAAAGATCCGCTACGCAGCACAATCAAACCAGATAATTCCAAAGATGTGTCTGGCAAAATCGCGTCGTTACATTCTTCTAACAACTATTCTGATTTTGCAAAACGAGTAGAGGAATTATCTGATGCTTTAAAGCAGACCCCTGCAAAAATCGTTGGACCATGTAGTATATTTGTGGTAAATTGGAGTACTTACAAAAGTGTTCTTCTGTCATGCTGTAGCGGACCAACTCGTGTCTGCGCCAGCTTATTGTTTGTTATCCGATCACTGCTCGTGTTTTAACGAAATGTGATTGAAGTTGAGCATTTGAAAGCACATTTGCATGTGTGGCTTTAGCTGAACGTGTAGAGATGCTCGCTGTTAGTTCTTAGCTCCCAGCATGTTCGGGTTCGAATGCCGTCATAGGCAACATGTAATTTTTATTTTTTGTCTTGGTTTTTATTGATTTCGAAAAAGCATTTGAGAAGTGAAGAACAAAAGCGTGTACAAACGAAGAAATATAACAACAATGCCATTGTTAATATGTTGGAGTAGTTTTGTGCTACTATGATGTTATGCAGAGATGGAGTATATGGTCTTGCCCTAGGACATCGCAATGTTAATTGGACCATATTTTTATATGAATTGTGGTTAATTTTGGAGCACTCCTTGGTCCTTAGGGAGTACTCTTTACATGCATGCATGGAGTAGTCGCAATTTTTGCAGGGACATGGGCACTTTTGCCCGTATGAGCTTTTTTGCCCGTACGGGCAAGCGGGCCCATTTCGCGGGCTTGATCAGGGGAAAATCGTGGGCAAACGGGAAGGGGGCAACAAATCTTACTAATCCACGTATAGCAATGAGAGCCACTGCACACGCATTCTGGAGTAAAAAGGCTCACTCTCCCAAAGGTACGCCATATACACTCCTCGTCATTTGAATAGCTCAACTTTTTAATCTTTAGTATTTACACTTTTAATTTTGTTTCTTTAATATTCATTACATCCGATTTTAAAACTTTATACAGAGTTAAAAAAATGTCAACAAAGGGGTACAATAAAGTGCAAGTTTCAAGTGTCTGTAAAATAGCGGTGATTTTTGACAATTTTTTTTGGTGATAGTGCTGCGCATTTTCTCTTACAAAGTTTGTCGAGCATACTTTTATATGGAATAAAATGCGCAGCACTGTCAATAAAAAATAAATGAATTTGAAAAATCGGGGCTTTTAGAGTCACTTCAAACTTGCACTTAATTACACTATAATTGAATGGGCTACAAAACTGCATATGAGAAATTTTTCTAAAAATATTAATTACTTATTCACTGCAGGTCATTAGGATGGCACACTCCTATGTTGACCTTTTTTAAGAACTGTTTCCAGCTCTCGAGAAAAACGAAAAAATCATAAAAATGCTGCCCAAGAAATGGAAAATAAACTTTCTTTTAACTTTTAGTTTGTAAAAAATTTTAAAATTGCATTTACCCGTAGAATATTGCTATATCGCCACTAGACACGAATAAAGGCGCGAGCTCAAAAGTTGACGGCGAAAAAAGACGCGTCAAATACTCTTAACATACTTCGCCAAAGTTTTTTATAAGCATCTTTTTTCGCAAAATTTTTTTAAACGCTTTTTTTCACCGTCAAAACACCAGCGCGCCTTTATTCGTATGTAGTGACGATATTTTTACAAAAAATTTATATTAAATAAACAAACGGAAAACTGTAAATACTAAGAATTGAAAGGGTGTGCAATTCAAATGACGAGGAGTGTATATGTGCAGATGTGATCACTACCCCAAGTAAACACGAGCTGAAAGCGTGATTGTGTTAGTGTGCCAAATACGTTTGAATGAATTTGCGTTCGCTTTGTTACGTTCTCGCATGTATTTGCATGTGATGCTTACGCTCTTTAAGCAGGCGCTCACTCTCTGTCCATGCTTGTATAAGTTATCACAAGTTTCTTCCCACAAATGTCATTAACCAAA
>NW_023459870.1:23013-29368 GCF_013731165.1 Rhagoletis pomonella | reverse complement strand
TCCGTCCGTCCGTGTACACGATAACTCGAGCAAAAATTGAGATATCTCAACGAAATTTGGTATGTAGGTTTCCCTTAATCCAAGGTAGGTTGGTATTGAAAATGGGCGAAATCGGACTTTAACCACGCCCACTTCCCATATAACGGTAATTTCCAGAAATACGAAAACTGCGATATTTTAGTAACTACTGAAGATAATTCACTCAAAATTGATATTTACAATAATTTTTAGACGAAAAATAAGAATATTATACATTTTTGGAAAATGGGCGTAGCCACGCCCACTTATGGTTACATAAGTATATCTTGGTAACCGCTGCACCAATTTCTTCCAAACTTGGCACAGTTGTTGGCCTTCGCACAACATACCAAATGGCGGAAAATTTTTAAAATCGCTCAATAACCACGCCTACTTCCCATATAACGGTAATTTTCAGAAATACGAAAACTGCGATATTTTAGTAACTACTGGAGATTATTCACTCAAAATTGATATTTATAATAAGCTTTAGACGAAAAATAAGAATATTATACATTTTTGGAAAACGGGCGTAGCCACGCCCACTTGGTAACCGCTGCACCAATTTCTTCCAAACTTGGCACAGTTGTTGGCATTGGCACAGCATACAAAATTGCCGAAACTTTTTAAAATCGGACAATAACCACGCCCACATCCCATATAACGGTAATATAGAGAAATACAAAATCTTCGATAAATCAGTAAATATTGAAGCTAATTTATTCAAAATTGATGCTTGCAACTATTCTTTACCAAGAAATACGATTATGGTAAAACTTTGGAAAATGGGCGTGGCACCGCCCGCTTATGATCTCATATAAGTATATCGGTAACCGTTCTACCAATTTGTACCAAACTCGGTGTGGTTAGTGTGCTTGCCACATATAAGCAAAACGTTGAAAATTATTGAAATCGGACTAAAATAACGGCCGCTTCTCATATAACGGTAAATTTCAGAAATGCTTGAAACTTCAATATTTCGAAATTGAAGGACGCTAATTTACTCAAAATTGATACACCCCGGCTTACCATCTAGCGGAAGGTTTCGGAAAGGTGAAAAAACATATATTTAATACTTGCGCCGGGTATTTAATGTTCGGCTTCGCCCGAACTTAGACTTTCTTACTTGTTGAAGTAGAAGTTGTTCTCAACGGATTATCTTCAGACTCAGATTTCGACCAGGCACAATGCTATGGAAGGAGCTGAGCTGCAAGGCATACCTTTGAAGGGATCAACTTCCCTTCGATCTTGAAGAACTTCTCTACTTTCTCCTGGAAGCCTTCATATTTAGAGTTTCTTATGTTGAAGATACAATCCTTCATAAAATCAGGAATATTTTTTGGCCTAGTTTCGCCTAATGAGTTCTTCTCTCTTCACAAAATTTGGAGATCGCCACACACCACAGCACATTGGACAGGTGATAACACCAGAGGAAAAAACAGCAAGCTGTGTGTATTTTGTTGGTGGTTGAATCCATATACGTAAACAAAGTTAGAAATTTTAGAGCAAACTGTAAACAAAAATGCCAATTTAAAGACAAATTTCTCGAAAAAAGTTAAATCAAACAAGTATTTTTTTAACCAAAAAACAAAACCCACTTCAATTCTCATATAAAAATTTAAGATTATTTTTAATTTCATCATGATCCAATGATCGGATTTAAACCAAATTAGTATGGGACCACCTGAGGAGAGGTAACACCTTTCCTTTAAAAAAAAATAATTAAAGAAATCGGTTAACCTGGTCCTAAGTTATGCGGTACCATACATACATACATGAAACAAAAAAAAATATTGCTACGAATTGATAACCTTCTCCTTTTTGTGAAGCCGATTAAAAAAGGAAAATAAAGAGCTACTAGTGAAATTTCTTTTAGAAATTTGAACAGTAATCAGCGTCCAATTACTATTCAAACTCACAAATGCCCAGTTTTTCTACGCAAAATTATAACTTCAGAAACCATCTCCATACATATGCGATTTCAATCACAAGCGTCCCGATTTATGAATAATAACTGGTTCATTGGCATTCCATTTTTACGAGCTTTTAAGGCATCAAAATACCGAATACGGGACAAATAAGGGACATTAAAAGAAAAACAGAACATTGGGCATCCCGTATTTAAGAAATAAAGTAACAGGACAATGGACGAAAAAGAGGACTATCCCGTATAATACAGGACAGATGGTCACCGTAACTATCGCTGATATGGCAGCAGCAACAACATCTATAGTAACACAGCAGTTTGCAGCTTTTGGGTATGACGTACCAAAGAACGTAAATCTATAAGAAGAGGCAACACGTTATAATTTCATCCAGTCTAAAAACGTATTTGAGCAAAAGAGAAGACACGCTCCTGATATTCACACTCGCTACAATTATAGCGTGTTGTCTCTTCTTATAGATTTCCGTTCTTTGCACGTACCATTTGTGAGACACCACCATCATATTTTTCCTTAAATTCAAACATTTTACAATAAATTCAAAAAGTTTGCATTCTATTCCTTTAAAACAGTGCATTGTATTCTCAAACAAAATTTTAAATACCTACTGTACTATACTTGTATTACATACGTATTACTTGCGCTTATAGTTATTACATGTGTAAATTTCTAAGATTATATTCAACATTTTAAAATTTTACTGATTAAGCACTACACACATTTACATATATATATTAGAGTGGTTAAAAAATTTTTTTGGAAATTCATAAACACTACCTCAAATTATTGTTATTTGTGATAAAAAAGAGAAATGTGTTTTTTTTTTTTTTTTGAAAAAAAAATTTTTTTAGAGGTCACGCTGGTCGGTTTTTTATAAAAACGCGGATGTTCTCAATTTTTTTATTTTCTTGACAACTTAAAATTCAGCTAAAAATGTGGTTTTTGCATATAATTAATAATAGTAATAATATAATAGATTGGCGCTTACACATATGTTAGTGTTTGACCGAGCTTCTTGAGGAACATTCCCTTAATAACATATCTGTCTTGAGTAGTTAGAATGGGCCTAGTTCCCGAAAATATGCTCGAAAAGACACTAGTAAAATGCTGTAGTTGATACAGAACGATTTACGCATTGCCATGGGTTGGAACTAGAGATGGGCACGAGCCGGGCTTTTGGCAGGGACCCAGCGGGCCCCTGCGTAAGCCCGCGGGTACGGGCCAGAATATTTGCTGTCAGCACGAACTCGTGCGTGCATGGGCGTTCAGTAAAATTTCATAAAAGCACGAATAAGCACGAAAAAGCCCGTTGCTAATACTACAAATTTAGATAAGCTTTTCTTTTTATACAAACAAAATAGTACATATTAAAACTCTTTTGATAAGAGAAAAGCAAAAAAAGAAATATTTGGAAACCGATAGAAAAAATAAGGTACCTAATAGTTTTGTTTACATATCTATACATAAAATACCTTCCACTTTTTCTACTTTTCAGAAAATATATTATAGAAATCTTTGATGTAAAAAATTGATTCGCTTAAGTAAATATACATACATAAACACAAAATTAAAAATATGTACATATGTATACATACAATAAAAGTTGGCTCTTTATTTCCGGGCTGGAACGTGTCCCGTCGTGCCGAGCCGGGCCCCACTAAAATTCTTACGTGCGGGCTCGTGCGTGTTTTTGAAAGTAGATTTTGCACTCGTGCCGGGCCAGGCCTGAAAATTTAGACCCGTGCCCATCTCTAGTTGGAACTTGTTACCAGGGGGTTCCTGGGGTCGCTAATTAGGAATCTGAAGTGAGTTTTTCAAAATTTAAAATGGCGAATCCAAAATGGCGATGCATTTTTTTTTTTAAATGATTGGATTTGTTCGAAACCCGGCACTCGAGAGTGTTTGGGTTCGCCGATTAAGAGTCTGAAGTCAATTTTTTTAAATTCAAAATGGTGGATCCAATATGGCGATCAAGTTAAAAAAAATTCACTAAAATGAAAACGTTGATACTGAACGTTTTAAGCATTTTCAAGGGCTGAAACTCGTTTCCAGGGGGTTTCTGGGGTTGCTGATTACGAACTTGTTGTCAGATTTTCGCAATTCAAAATGCTGCATCCAAAAGGCGACGAACTTTAAAACAAATTATTGGATTTGTTTGAAACTCATAACCGCCATTTTGAATTTTAACAAGTAAGAAAGTCTAAGTTCGGGCGAAGCCGAACATTAAATACCCGGCGCAAGTATTAAATATATGTTTTTTCACCTTTCCGAAACCTTCCGCTAGATGGTAAGCCGGGGTGTATCAATTTTGAGTAAATTAGCGTCCTTCAATTTCGAAATATTGAAGTTTCAAGCATTTCTGAAATTTACCGTTATATGAGAAGCGGCCGTTATTTTAGTCCGATTTCAATAATTTTCAACGTTTTGCTTATATGTGGTAAGCACAATAACCACACCGAGTTTGGTACAAATTGCTAGAACGGTTACCGATATACTTATATGAGATCATAAGTGAGCGGTGCCACGCCCATTTTCCTAAATTTTACCATAATCGTATTTCTTGGTAAAGAATAGTTGCAAGCATCAATTTTGAATAAATTAGCTTCAATATTTACTGATTTATCGAAGATTTTGTATTTCTCTAAATTACCGTTATATGGGATGTGGGCGTGGTTATTGTCCGATTTTAAAAAGTTTCGGCAATTTTTTATGCTGTGCCAATGCCAACAACTGTGCCAAGTTTGGAAGAAATTGGTGCAGCGGTTACCAAGATATACACATGTAACCATAAGTGGGCGTGGCTACGCCCATTTTCCAAAAATTTATAATATTCTTTTTTTTCGTCTAAAACTTATTGTAAATATCAATTTTGAGTGAATTATCTTCAGTAGTTACTAAATTATCGCAGTTTTCGTATTTCTGGAAATTACCGTTATGTGGGAAGTGGGCGTGGTTAAAGTCCGATTTCGCCCATTTTCAATACCAACCTACCTTGGATTAAGGGAAACCTACATACAAAATTTCGTTGAGATATCTCAATTTTTGCTCGAGTTATCGTGTACACGGACGGACGGACAGACGGACAGACGGACGGACAGACAGACATGGCTTAATCAATTTCTTTTTTCATCCTGATCATTTATGTATACATTTGTCTATATCTATCTCGATTCGTTTTGGCTGTTACAAACAACCGTTATGTGAACAAAATTAATATACCCTTGTGCACAAGTGCGCTCGGGTATAAAAATCTGACAACAGATTTGTTTAAGCCGCCGCTTAAACTAAATTCAGCGGCCGTGCGTGCATCCTGTGGCCGCAGCGGTGTGAAGTTCGAAAAATGATTAACGAGCGCGCACGGCCGCCTATCATCATCGTGCCAAATGATGCAAAAGTCAGTTCAGCTACTCAAATCGGACAACGCGCACGCGCCCTTCCTATCTTATCTTGTCAAATAAGCAAACTCTTGTGTATATACATACACATCTATACCTCTAAACTCAACTTTTATATCGTGTGAAAGCCTAATAATAACTTGCGCCGAATTGTACGGCTTATAAATAAACTGCGGATACTTTGTAACCATTCAAAATCGAACCCAAAGTGTTTCCTTCCAACGGAAAGTGTGTATGTGATCAAGGTGAGTGCGAAGGGACCAAGCGATCAAATATTCATGGTCCTTCGCAGCCAACCGTGGCCCAGCTCCTAAAGAAAAAAATTTAACTAAATTTAACAAATTAAATTCCACTCGCTCGTTCGTTTATACGACGCCAAAAACTAAAAAACTATAAACCAAGTGTTAAAAAAGTGCACGTACATTCGAAAACTCAAAGTGGACAAAAATAAATAAAAATTTAAAGAAAATTTGCCTTTATTTGCTCATAAGCATACACAAATAAGACAAAAAAAAACTGTGGGGGAAAAAAAAAAATTAAAAATTGAAATAATCTCCTACGCCTTTTTTGAACTAAACAAATCGGCTTAATTTTCATATGTACATACATATGAACAAAACGAAATAAAACAAAACCCTCCAAAACTTAATATTTTTTGAAAAAAAAAACAGACAGTGTTGAAAAGAGTGCACATATTGTATGCTTATTGTCTACATACATACATATCGCAAAAGAAAAAAAAACCGTCCAGCATCAGCAGCTATCAATAGCACCAGAAGCCATCAACATCATCAGCAGCCGTCATAAACATAAGCGGTAACAACAACACCAGCACAAGAAGACCCCGGCGCAAAAAGGACTTACATACATTCATCGCTACATAAATCAAGGAAAGTAGTAAGTCGGCAAATTTTTAATTTCCTTAAAAATTGAAATAAATATAACTTTCATATTCTTAAAAGTTATATTATTTCTAATAAACTGCCAACGGGCATACAT
>NW_023459870.1:21684-22913 GCF_013731165.1 Rhagoletis pomonella | reverse complement strand
ACTGATTACGAATCTGTTGTCAGATTTTTAAAATTCAAAATGGCGGTTACGTGTTTCAAACAAATCCAATAATTTTTTTTTAATTTGGTCGTCATTTTGGATCCAGCATTTTGAATTGCGAAAATCTGACAACAGGTTCGTAATCAGCAACACCAGAAACCCTCTGGAAACGAGTTTCAGCCCTTGAAAATGCTTAAAACGTTCAGTATCAATGTTTTCATTTTAGTGACTTTTTTTAATTTGATCGCCATATTGGATCCATCATTTTGAATTTAAACAAACACTCTCGAGTGCCGGGTTTCGAACAAATCCAATCATTAAAAAAAAAATGGATCGCCATTTTGGAATGGCCATTTTGAATTTTGAAAAACTCACTTCAGATTCCTAATTAGCAACCCCAGGAGCCCCCTGGTAACAAGTTCCAACTAGAGATGGGCACGGGCCTAAATTTTCAGGCCCGGCCCGGCACGAGTGCAAAATCAACTTTCAAAAACACGCACGAGCCCGCACGTAAGAATTTTAGTGGGGCCCGGCCCGGCCCGGCACGACGGGACAAGTTCCAGCCCGGAAATAAAGAGCCAACTTTTATTGTATGTATACATATGTACATATTTTTAATTTTGTGTTTATGTATGTATATTTATTTAAGCGAATCAATTTTTTACATCAAAGATTTCTATAATATATTTTCTGGGAAGTAGAAAAAGTGGAAGGTATTTTATGTATAGATATGTAAACAAAACTATTAAGTATCTTATTTTTTCTATCGGTTTCCAAAAATTTCTTTTTTTGCTTTTCTCTTATCAAAAGAGTTTTAATATGTACTATTTTTTTGTATAAATAGAAAAGCTTATCTAAATTTGTAGTATTAGCAACGGGCTTTTTCGTGCTTATTCGTGCTTTTATGAAATTTTACTGAACGCCCATGCACGCACGAGTTCGTGCTGACAGCAAATATTCTGGCCCGTAACCGCGGGCTTACGCAGGGGCCCGCTGGGTCCCTGCCAAAACCCCGCCCTGTGCCCATCTCAAGGTTCCAACCCATGGCAATGCGTAAATCGTTCTGTATCAACGTTTTAATTTTACTAGTGTCTTTTCGAGAGCATATTTTCGGGAACTAGGCCCATTCTAACTACCCAAGACAGCTATGTTATTAAGGGAATGTTCCCCAATAATACTAGAGTAATTATATGCAAAAACCACATTTTTACCTGAATTTTAAATTGTCA
>NW_023459870.1:13623-21584 GCF_013731165.1 Rhagoletis pomonella | reverse complement strand
AACTTAAATAAGATATACAGTCAATCAATAAAGTTTAGGTACAGTGAGGTTTTGACAATACCGGCAACTATTTTTTAAATATTTTATTTTCCCCTAATTTTTTATAAAAATATGGTTAATTCTACACCAAAAACCACAAAAAACAGAGTTCCAAACCTTATGCAAATTAAAGAAAATTGCGAATTTCCATCCAAGTATTGCAATTTACACTCTTTAGAAAAAAAGTAAAGTACTCAGTTATTAGCCCATTCAATTTTAGTATAACAAAGTGCAAGTTTGAGGTAGCTAGGACTTACCATTGATATTTAGCAATTTTTTTTTGTTGTTTGGTAAGTCCTAGCTTCCTCACACTTGCACTTCATTACACTAAAATTGAATGGACTAAAAAACTTTTTCTAGAGAGCGTAAATAGAAAGTGAATTATTTTAATGAAATTTTGCAGAATTTTCTTGAATTTTGCACAAGGTTTGGAACTCTGCTTTTTGGGGATTTTGTTGTAGAATTGACCATATTTTTATAAAAAATTACCGAAAACTAAAATATTAAAAAAATAGTTGCCCGTATTGTAAAAAATTCGTTGTAAATAAACTTTATTGACTGAATATATTAAGGTAGCTGTGGTGGATTGCATAAAAAAACTTAATTTGTCTTTTCTTAAAATAAAGGTTGCTCTGGTGGCTTGCATTTTTAAATAAATTTATAGAGAAAGTGGTAATTATTTTGACACTTTTTTTTTAAATGCCTCTTTTTCTGCAACTGCATTTCCTTTCTCAATTGTACTTCAGGATCTTGGCCCTTGTTTATGGAATCACTAAGTATAATGATTATTAAGCAACTCAAAAACTATACCAACGTGATAATCGACGTATCCTTTTGAGAGGTAGCCGCACCCTTATAAAAGGAATAAGACCCAAACTTTTCAGGTAAAAATTTCAGTAGGTTGCGTCTTTATGGCCTTTTCAATTTTATAAATTATCATTATTTTTAACTGGAAAAATAAAACTGAAAATTAATGATAATCTCTGCGCGAAAAAATAAAAATCATAAAATAATCATTATTTGTAATCCCAAAAATAAAAATCAAATAATAATTATTTCCGTTTGAGCGAAAAAATAAAACTCAATAATAATCCATAAAATAATGATTAAATGCTGATTTAAATTATTTTACTCATAATGATCACCTTCCCTGCTTTTAAAATTTAAAATAGAATAGTTTAGTGAAAGTACCACATTTCACTGCCTTTGGACTGGTGCGGAACTAGTTACTATCGGACTGGTTCGTTTTTGGCAAAAAAGAACTAGTACTGAACTAGAAATCTGGTTCACTAGTTCGTGTTTTCCCTTCAGGGTATGTATGTACCCTGTGGGGAAAATCTCTAGTTTTGAACTGGTGCGCTTCTAGTACATTTAGAACCACTACTAGTTCGCGATAAATCTCTTTTGTATGCAAACAACTGGCGAATTTAACACGGAGATGTCATAGGAATTGGAAATCGTCCCCCGCTGCATTACCTTTTCTATAGTTCCGAACCAGCCCTAAATTCGACATATGAGATCTAGTTCGCTTTGCACCCCATTTTCTATAGTTCAGAACCAGTTGTAAACGAAAAAAGTAACAAGATGTTTTCTTTTTGGGTTACCATGGTAGCAATTTTTAATTATTTGCAGAGAAATGTATTTTCAATCTGAAATCAAATTTGTTTGAATGAATGTAAACTAAATTTTGCATTTGAAAACACGTTTACATACCTTTGGCTGTAGCTGAATTTGCAGAGGTGCTGACTGTTATTGATTATATTCCAGAAGCTCCCAAAATTTTAAGATGTTAACACAAATTTTAGTTTTGTATTACCAAACTATGAAAAAGCATCTGCGACGTGCAGACTGAAAGCGTAGTTGAACGAAAAACCCGCCAAGCAAAAATCTATTGAAAGTAAACAAGCCCCCGCTGCATCCATTCTTCAGTAGTTTCGAACTAGTTCAAAATTCGCCAGATGAGATCTAGTTCGTTCTGCATCCCTTTTTCTATAGTTTTGAACCAGTTCTAAATTCGTCATTTTAGATATAGATTTCTAAAATTGTTTTTTAAAAGTATCACATATCGCTGCTTGTGAACTGGTGGCGATCTAGTTACTATCGGACTGGATCGTTTTTGGCGATAAAGATCTAGTACGGAACTACAAATTTGGTTCACCAGTTCGGAGTTTCGCTACAGGGTACTTATGGAGAGTAGTTTTTATATTCCCGCTATCACCTTGTATGAATTCGTATTTCGTTCATATAGGCTGACTTCCAAAACATATCAATACAATACAAGCTGATCCCTTCAAAGGTATGCCTTGCAGCTCAGTTCCTTCCGGATGCTATGCACTGCATTCTGCCTGGTCGAAATCTGAGTCTGAAGATAATCCGTTGAGAACAACTTCTACTTCAAAAGTAGTCGGATATATTCATCATGTTTCCCTACCTAGGAATGTTTGTATGGTTATGGAAAAGAATTGTACAATTGCGTGATGTTACATTTGAATATATAATATGTATGTATGTACATATGTTCTGCTCTCATAAAAGTTTGAAAAATATATGCTAAGTAAGGACACTGTTTCAGGGCTAACAAATCTAGGATCATTGCAAAAGGTTTAGTGGAAAAAATTGGGAAAATTATTTCATGTCCCGTATTCGGCTGAAAATATGGTCAACGTAGCGATAGTTATAGCTGTTCGGCTATGTAACGCTGTTACACTTCAGTGGCGGCTTACCGACATAGCGCGGTTTCACACACCGTTATATATCGTTTATTACGATGCAGTGGACGCCGTTATATAGCGTTTGTTACGGTGCAGTGGGGGCTTGCCACTTTTGTGGTACACTGTTTT
The DNA here is from genome assembly GCF_013731165.1 of Rhagoletis pomonella. Classification (NCBI taxonomy): domain Eukaryota; kingdom Metazoa; phylum Arthropoda; class Insecta; order Diptera; family Tephritidae; genus Rhagoletis; species Rhagoletis pomonella. The sequence goes on along the minus strand of NW_023459870.1, from coordinate 18,705 downwards.
TGAAAATTTTAGTTTTTTCACAAAAATTTTGTCTCACCACCGACCAACGCTCGTCTTCTTTACAGACACGTCCTCTTTCCGTTGTTGTATGTTGAAAAAGTTAAGTTTTAAAAGTTTTATTCCACTGTCACAGCACCTTTTGTTGTAAAGCTTTTATTTTGAAAATTTGGTACTACCGTTTTTTTGGTTGTTTTTGAATTTAGAATATTTTTTTTGATTTAAATTTTTTTTGTTCGTTACCGCCACCAGTGCATTTTGTAATTAATTTTGTTAGATTGCACTTGCAGGCCTTTAGCTGCTACCATCACCGCTTTATGCTAGAAATAAATTTTTTTCAAATAAAATTCAAATTCATTTTATGTATTTTTTTTTTTGTTTTGTATTGTTGCTTCAGATGTTAATATAATTTTAAGAAAATTTTTGTTGGCCTTTTTTCCTTTCGCCCAAGTGACGCCATATTGACCCCCATGTGAAGTGGGTACATTCTACTTCATTTAAGTTTAATTTAACGCGTACCTGCTGCTTATACGCGGAGCCCTGCTGCTCCGCCGGCGCTCCTGCCGGCCAACGCCCGGCTTGTAAGGGGCAGTGCTGCTGCCTGTTTCACGCGGACCCTGGTGCTCCTTTAGTGGTGTGCTCACAAAACGCGAGGCGTTGGGCGCTAATCGGCCGACTCCAATTTTATTATATAAAATTTAGAGCTTTATCGGTTAAAGGTACGCGGGCGAATGCCACCAATTTATATTCACTTTTTGTCTTAAGCCTAGCAGCTGTCATACATTCGACAGGGTCGCATTTTAATATCGTATATCCTTAATAGTACTAGATTAGCTGTAAGGCAAATTCATATAAGGTGATTTGTAGCAATTTGTAGAGTTTCCAATTGTATGCTTTTATCGCATTACAGCGGGCTCTGATATTTTGGGAATTCCTTATATTGCATTCAGTGCTTTCTGTCTCAACGAAATTTAAATTATGTTTTATTAAATAATTTTTTAACTTATATTTGGCCAGTAGAGTTTGAAGAATTTTGCAGACTGTGTTTCAGATCTGCGTGGCAGTGAAAGGCTGTTTTTTATTACTTTGTTTTGAAGCCTTTGTAATTCACTTAATTATTTGATCTGAGCACCTGTTCCAAATTGGATTTAAATAATTAATCTATACTAATATATATTTTGTAAGCCGTTTTTTTTCTGCTCGCAAAGCTCGAGATCGGCAGTACCGATTTTTTTGAAATTTCGGTTATAGATTCTGGATGGTCTTCTCATTGTCTTAGGCAAAAAAAGTGTTAATACTTCCCTAAAAATGGAACTGGAGGACTTTAAAAATCCTATGAACCTAACATACGTGCGCACATAACAGCGCTGAGACCGCCCTCTGCCGTTAATTTCTACGGAATACAGCGCAAAGCAAGGGTTATGTATACATATACATACGTGCTAATGTTAACGTTAATGTTGATCCTTATGTTAAAAACAAAACAAATATGTATGAACTATACATGGAGAAATAATGTAGCAATTATGTATGTAGAGTCGTTTATGTTGCAACAAGGAGCAACTAACATTGCTGTTAGCACTTACATTTGTATATGCATAATTATGTACATACATATGATATGTAGGTATATAATTACGCATAAAAACCGTGCTGTTTAGTTTTTTTGTACGTACGTTAGCGCAATATTAAAAGCAGCAACTCTTAAGCTCAAAATACAATAGCGCAGTGGCAGTGGCAGTGACAGTTCTTAAAATCAGCTGTTACTGCTAATATTGGCAGTCAATGCCGTAGCAAACACAATACGGCGTTGTCAGTGACTGCTTTTTTTAGACACTCCCTTTTGTTTGTTTACATTTTTGCTGTTCCCTTTAAGGCTTCAGTGACATCAACAGATGTTGGCTGCGTTTCATTTATGTCAAATTCAGCATGCAAAGTTTGCTACGATGAAGGCAGTAGCAGTGAATTTAGAATTTGGGCTAAACTGAGCAGTACTGCTAGCTGCCACTGCTGTATTGTGAGTCGCTTCATTGGACACCACACTTTCTAAAAACCAGCTGATTTCGAAAAACTGCCGCTGCCATTGCCACTGCGTTATTGTATTTTGGGCTTTACCCATACATGTATATCGCAAAGCTCGAGAACGGCTGAACCAATTTTTTTGAAATTGCGGACACTTGCTGCAGACGTTCAAAGGATGGATATCGGCTAAGAACAATCTCGATATATAAAAGGGGCGTGGAAGGCGTGGAACCTCCCATAAAAACCGAATTTTTCATACTCCATATCTCTGGAAATGTTCATGGTAGAGTTCTAGAACTTGGTATGGAGATATATGAAATACATCGCATACTCTTGGAAAAAATTTTGAGCTATCGGAATAGGGGGCGTGGCACCTCCCATACAAACCGAATATTCATACTGCATGGTACAGTAATGTAACTTGGTATTGGCACATATGGAATCGATCGCATAATCTTGGAGTAAAATTCGAGCTATTGGAAAAGGGGGGCGTCGCACCTCCCACACAAACCGAATTTTTCATACTGCATATCTCTGGAAGCGTTCATGGTAAAATATTTGAACTTGGCACGGAAATATATGAAATCAAACACATACTCATGGAGAAAAATTGGAGTTGTTGGAAAAGGGCGTGGCACCTCCTATACAAACCGAAATCGTCATACTGTGTGTCTCTGGATATGTTCATGGTAGAGTACTGGAACTTGGTATGGAGATATATGAAATCAATCGCATACTCATGAAGAAAAATTCGGACTATTTGAAAAGGGGGCGTGGCACCTCCCATACAAACTGAATTTTTCATAATAAGTATCTCTGGAAGTGCTCATGGTAGAGTACTGGAACTTTATACGGGCGTGGCACCTCCCATACCAGTTGAATGTTTCTTATTGCACATCTCTAGAATTGTTCTTAGTAGAGTACTGGAACTTGGTGTGGTGATATATGAAATCAATCGCATAGTCATGGTGAAAATATGGAGCTATTGGAAAAGGGCGCGTGGCACCTACAAGCCGAATTTCGTACTGCATATCTCTGGAAGAGTTCATGGTACAGTACTGGAACACTTCGTATGGAGATATGAAAATTAATCCCATACTCATTGAGAAAAATGGGCTATTTAAAAAGGGGCGTGGAAAAGTAAAAACGTACTAACTTTTACTTATCTTTGAATGTGTATATTTCTTCTGTAGGTATATTTGTGAGTGAAATCCTAATTTTAACAAAGTTTTGTGTGTGTGTTTGAGTGGGTCTCTGGATAGTTTAGTTTCACAATTTAATCCGCCAGTTGGCGCTGGAGTTGAGTTATTACTAAAGATCTTTTTTATGATCCGATTTGGCGAATATTCAAAACATGTATTGGAATCGGTAAAGGCAGTCCAATTGCAAAAAAGAGCTGCCAGCTGGTGCTGAGGTCGAGTTATTACTAAAAATCGACAAGTGAGAAAAGGTGCCGTAAATGTCAGACTAAATCGACCTGTTGCACCATTGAGTATATCGAACTCCCGTGTGTTACGATCGGCCAATGGAATGGATGGGATTTGTAAATATAATTATGCGTTAAAGCTTCATTCGAAGAAACCATGGTTGAGTTGTGCAGTGGTAAATCTCAAATCACCACTTGTCGAAGTACCTTAAAAGCCAGTTTCATGAAAGCAATTTAACGAAAATTTATTTTTTTAATTGAATTTAATATAGAGCCTGCCAGAAAAAAAATCATTTTTCACTTAAATTGCTTTCGCGAAAGTTTTTAAGTTATTTCATCCCAGTTTATGTATGTATATAGTATTTCTGTTGAACAAGGATACGCATTCGTTTTGAAATTGCCACCAACTATAAGATAAAGTTTCTAGGGCACATTCACTATAGATCCGGATCATTGTTGCCACCAGGGAACTTCTCATGGACATAACACTTTCGTTCGGTTATTTAAGGCGGCAAACGACCATCAAACCATAGTCTTAGCCGATGAATGTGCCAGTACAAATCGTAAATGTGGATTGGTGGAGAAACTGTTGGACCAAAATGTTTAAATTAAAAATCTAATTTTGGGCGGGATGAAGTTCGCCGGGTCTGCTAGTTTGAGATATAAAGAGAGAGTTGTATAGAAGTCATAATTGTTTTTTTTTATGTTATTTCGGTTTCAATAAATGAAAAAGTTAAGAGCTAGTACTTTATTTTTTTCTGGATCTGTTCGTTCCAATTCAAACTCTCGTCGAACCATATACCGAGATACTTTAATTTCTCTACTCTGGAAATGTAAGTGCCATTGAATAGTATTCCGGCAAGTTCACTTCTATCAGGAATCTTTCTAAAATTTTTGAAAATGATAAAATTGGTTTTCGATAAATTAGTTTTCAGAAGATTTCTTTGGTTTACTAGAAAATTGGAAATTTCTTGCAAATTTGTTATTAATTAATTCTTCTAGTGCATCTGTTGCATATAATAACGTGCCATCGTCTGCATAGAACTGTGGACCTCCGTGCACTCTAAGTTTCAAAACGTTATTTATGTAAATTACAAATAACGTCGCAGCAAGTTTCAAACCTTGTGGCAAAGAGAGATACCACTCTCATTGCTCTCATTAGTTCCAGTACCCATTAGATTTACAGGAATTACTGAGAAGTCGTTCTTGTACATACATTGGGGCATATTTGTAGTCGATAAAAAGTCGATTATAAAGTTAGTTGCCGCCATTTCATTGAAAATTATGACAAAAAGCAGCAACTAACTTTAGTGTCGACTTCATTTGGGCTATCAAAACGCATTCTTCAGTTATGTCTTCCTAACTAAATCCTGGAGTACTGGAACAGACTAAATGATTACAGTGAACAGCTGATTCTGGGAGATTATGCGCTCTATGCCGAGTATAATTACACGACTGCTTCCCTATGCCTTGCCCTTACAAAGTAAGTATAACTAGCGCTTTACTCAGCTGCAAAAAAAAAAAACGTGAGAGCGAGAGTTTTCACGAGTACGTTCTGCAAATGCGAAAGTTGGCAGCTAGAGGTGTCAAACTATCGATAGTCACACCATCGATAGTTTTGATAGTTTTCAGAAAAA
>NW_023459870.1:5204-13523 GCF_013731165.1 Rhagoletis pomonella | reverse complement strand
CTTGTTAATAAACAAAATATTTCCACTACAACCATGTCCGAGGTTTTTAGTAGCTTCCTGAAAATCAATTCTAAACAATTTGGGCTGTTAAAAGTACAAAAAAATTATTTCCCAGACCTTCAAACCTGGCCGGTGGTCTACAAATTTAGACACCATATAACAGTGTGCGACAGTCAACTTTACTCACAAAAAAATTAATATATTCACGAAAATCGGGGCAAATATAGTAAAACTGCGTAGAATGTAGAATAAGAATACGGGTGCCAAATAAAAGAGAAAACTCATTAATATTGAAAGAAAATTACATGTTTTGGTGCAGAAGGACGAAAAGGCATTGAAATTGTCCTTTTAACTCTATTAGTTTACGATAACAAAAAAAAATATTTAAAAGGACATTTTCAATACCTATTCGTCCTTTTCAATTCTATAGAACTTTCGATTTCGTTTGGTGCCCATATTGTTATTCTACATCGCACTGAATGTTTTCAATCATTTTTTTAATTTTTCATATCCTTGAAGATTCTAAGTCCTTCAAAAAGATACTGACGTCGGGGAGATAAACTAAAAACGCAGTTTTACTATATTGTTTAGTGTGTTTTGAAATTGGTTTGGTTTTTGTCGCACCTTGTAATATGTATGGGAAAGTCACATGACTATTTATTCAACAAAATATATTTTTATTTCTGCGTGTCCAAACATGTTGTTTTGTAATTATGTATTTGCGTATGTGCCGAAGCTAGGTGTTATGCATACAAATTTTGTGTTTGGAAAACAAGATGCGAGTTTGCGACGCACATATTCTCACTTAAACTTTCGGTAAAAGCTACTTGATGAATAAAAGTAAATTTTTTTTGCCTTCATTTTGTGTTAAATTTTTTTTTTAACAAATATGTACATATGTGTATTAAAATTTGACCACAAGTATAACCGGTAGCGTAACCGTGTTTTTTTCTTATCTTTAAATTATTTTCCCTTCAAATTAACGCTTGCTTCAAATATAGACTTCCGGGCGGAAACGTAAGTTTTCAATCCCGAGCACATGAAGGTTAAAGAACTGCGCGATAAGTACGACTTAATGGAACTGGCAACGCAAAAACGAAGGCGCGAAGATGAACAAAAGCCAAACGAGCGTAAACAGCACTGCTACAACTGTGGATCATCGTATCATAAGAGAGCAGATGCAAGGCGGAAATGAAATGTTTCAAGTTCAACGGCGGTCATATGGCGAGGAATTGTAACCAAGGAGCAAAAAAAACGAGGTAAACGTCATTGAAAAAAGAAACGGGCGAAGATAATCAAAATAAACCATAAGAAGAGAAGCTGTCTGGTTGACAAAATGTTTATAAAGCGATGTTTTTTGATTAGTTATGCAAAAACGTAATGTAATTATGTACGGATTGGGAAATATCTTCACCTCATGGGAATTTGGAACAGTTATAGCAAGAGTCGAGGTAGATTTTTTCTGATTGTTCATGACAGTAAAATCCATTATGGTGTTATCACGGTTTGTTCTAAACGCAAATGGCTATCAGTTTTTGAGTCGCGAGGCAGGTGTCGAAACAGCACGCTTCAACGTGTATAATGTTAGCCGTACAAGCGAGGGTATTGATACGCCAGCACATTAGAAGACAGCTATTCAAGCGATGATTAATGAATACAATCCAGCAATAGCTAAGAAGAGAGAGTACGAAAGAGGGTTTATACGACTTCAACAAAGCTCCTTTCGGCTTCTGTAATTCGCCAGCGGTATTTGCGCTATTTGTCAGCTCAATTATTAAGCAGTTAGTTAACGAGGGTATCATGAAACTTTACGTCGACGATATCGTTGTCTTCGGCAAGTCGTATGAAAGTTCTTTTCAGAATTTGCAGAAGGTGTTGTGTTTCGGGTTGGATGTCAAATGGCAGAAATGTAAGTTTTTGAAAGAAAAAATATACTTGCTTGGTCATACTTTGCAAAATGGAGAGGTTTAGCCAGCCGAAGCGAAAATAAAGGCTAATTGCATACAATAGCAAGATGATTTTCTCCATTGCATAGACAAAGGGCTGGTACCGCTCAACACAATTCATGTTGACCTTCTTGGATCACTAGATGCGACGGTAAAGAGTTATCTATATCTATATCTATACTATATATGAAATTAAAATTTTTTGTTAGAGCGAAACAGCCGATATACTGGGTCGATTTCTATGATTCAAGTTTTAAAATAACATATTTGTACCACAATAGGCCATAGTGGTATTTTTGAAATGAAATTTTAATAATAAGTATGATTAGTTAAAGTATTAAGTTGATCAACAATACCACGCATTGCTAGACCGTTTGCCTTTCACGCGTTTGTGTTTGGAGAGCATCAACAAGCCACATATTGCTCTCTATTCTCTTATCTTTTGGTACTCAGCTAGCACAGCGCAAAAATAAAAAAATAACTTTTGTACAAATTTATGTATAAGCAGCGCTACGTTAAAAAAAAAAACACTGTACATCGTGTATTTCGTTTGACAACTGTGACAACTGTTTTTCTTTACATCAAAACGCTGCTTGCTGCGATATCGGCACATGCTCACTGTAAGCTTCTTGGTGTGACATACATTCATATTCAGATTTTCCTTTATTTCATCAAGATGAAGTTCGTGAAAAAAGAAGTTGCCGCTAAAATAACCTAATTTTACATCGCTGAAGTAGCATGAAGAGTAAATAACAGCAAATAAATGTCTGTTTCGCTTTAGGAAAATTCTGCACAAAACAGAACTCAACTATGTTAGCTCAACAGATCAACATTCAATCAGTCGAATTACATTTTAATACATGCATACTAAACTCCTGCGCAATTCCATTTAAAGGGCCTAACAAGACATCCGGTAGCCGCGCAAATACTTTCCCTCCTTTACTCTCATCGTTCGGGTCAAGTGTGAGTAAGCATAAACCAGTTTCTGCAAGCGTACGTAAACTACCGATCAATAGCAAGACGCGTAAAGTATTTACTTTGCCTTCCGCAACTACTGCGAGTAAAAGGTATTTGACAGTAGAGTACTCTACTGGTAGTACTTGAGTATTTTCGAAGAAAACATACATTTGCGGCAAGAATGATAGAAGAATTTTCTGGATCGCGCATTTGTGGTATCTGAATAAAACTAAGGACAGGAATGTAGTGGAGCGATGAAGAGAGCGACGATCAAAACGTACTTTCAACTAAAATGCTGATATACATACCTAAGTACATATGTATGTATGTGCATAGATACGTATGTGCATAGACACGTATGTGCATAGAAACATACATATGTGCATAGATACGTATGTGCATAGATACATATATATGTAAGTGTCCGCATATATTTTTTCTCGTCACTTGTTCTGTCGCTTCACTACAGCAAAACCAAGTTGTGGGGAAAACCCTGACGATATGCGTACAATTGAAACCATGGGTTTGAAGATAGCGAAAATTGATGTGAAAGTTTCAATTTCATATTAAATATATTTATGTATGCATGTACATATGTACATATGTAAAAATGTAGTTTCGATTTAAAAAAATCGGATAAAGTTTTTCTTTCGCCATTTATACACCTCTAATTTTAGTATTTATTAAAAAAACTCAATGAAATTCAAAAACTCTATCTTGCATTTGGTTTAACTCAATACCAATTTGAGCTGTGGCAGTGTTATCACAAAAAAAAAATGTTATCAATAGGTAGGTTCAGAAGGCGCAGCAGTTGAGCGCAACCGTTGCTAAACAAAAATCAGTGATCGTTATGCGTCTTTTGAACGACTTCATACATTAGCTGTCAAATTCAACTCTCAAAGGTACACACCAACATGTTGTCTCAAATGATCAGAAAAATATTACGATCATCTAACACGCAACTACTCAGTTGATCAGAAGTACGCAACAACGCGTTCAGAAGGTGCAATCGCGCCAGTTACTGAGCTGTTTCGCCTTCTGAACGTGCCAAATGAAAATTCGTTTCTCTTGAAATCAAGTTATATGGCTGCGTATGTATGTACATATGTATGTACATATTCCGAAATTTTTTTTATTTGTAAATGCTCTCAAGAAAAACTAAAAAATTCATATAAAATTACGCACAATAAATGGAAAATAAATTTTCTTCTATAAAAAATTTCTTAAATCAGTATGCAGCTCTTAAGAAAAAAATGCTCGTACATCTCGTAGCTACCATGTCCAACTATCGAATGTGAAAATCGGCACTTTTCAAAATTTTGATTTGCCACTAATAATTTTATTTCGTATAGCAGCATTGCTTAAGTTATTGTTTTTGACAACTTATTTGTTGGTTAATGACTGCAAATAGTTTTATAGAAAATTAGAGACGAGAAATAATACTTTCATAAAAATTTAAGTACATACATAGATTTAAAAAGCTGCTTGAATACAAAAGTTTTATGAAAATCTCACATTAAACAACTGTCTAAATCTACGTTATTTTTTATAAATAAGGCCGTAAACATTTCCTTACATCGTCAATTTCCATATTCTATTTTTACTCTTTCAATTTCACTGACCAGCGCTGCAAACGATATCAACTAGTAGGCTAACAACTAGAATTGAAATTTAATACGCAAGTACTTACCGTACTACAAGTATACAGAGAGTAGATTTGCTACTCCCTTTTGGCAGCAGCAAATATCTCTCGTACGCGATGAGAGAAAGTAGAGTACGTACTTTGGTGGAGTAATAGCAAGTATGTCAAGTATTTACTCTCTCAACGCCAAGTAGTGTATGTATGCGGAAAAAGAGTAACAATGTGTTGGGAGTAGAGTACAATGCAAGGAGTACTTATTAAACGAAATGCGGCAAATACACTTGCGCTGGACTCTAATGCATACATCTATATCTATACTATATATAAAATTAAAAGAAATATATATTTTGAAAGCCGTTTTTTGAAGTGAAGTGAAAAATGGAGAGTGGGATTTTTAAAACTGAAAATGATACATGAGTAAGAAGGAAGATATAGTATAGAGAAGGGGAAACAAGAAAGAAAGCGACGTATGAAGGCTATACAAAGCGATAGCAGAAACATCTTCAACGCGCATGCATACGAGTACCTACATACATACATATGAATGCACGTATGTATATATATTAGGGATATTGCGAATGTGAAATTTTAGAAACCCGCGGATGCGAATGCGTATGCGTATGTCTAACAGCTAACATCCGCGGATGCGAATGCGAATGCGGATGTCAAGTATTTTTAAGAAACAACCAGGTAAGTAAATGAAGTTATTTCGGTAAATAAAAGAATTTAAAAGTTAGTAATTTTAATAATGTTTATTTTATTTAGTACTTGAATTTAAAAATTTAAACAATTTTATTTGATAACAAGTAAAAAAGTCTAAGTTCGGGCGGAGCCGAACATTAAATACCCGGCGCAAGTATTAAATATATGTTTTTTCACCTTTCGGAAACCTACCGCTAGATGGTAAGCCGGGGTGTATCAATTTTGAGTAAATTAGCCTCCTTAAATTTCGAAATATTGAAGTTTCAAGCATTTCTGAAATTTACTGTTATATGAAAAGCGGCCGTAATTTTAGTCCGATTTCAATAATTTTCAACGTTTTGCTTACATGTGGCAAGCACAATAACCACACCAAGTTTGGTACAAATTGGTAGAACGGTTTCGATATACATATATGTGATCATAAGTGGGCGGTGCCACGCCCTTTTTCCAAAATTTTACCATTAACGTATTTCTTGGTAAAGAATTGTTGCAAGCATCAATTTTGAATAAATTAGCTTCAATATTTACTGATTTATCGAAGATTTTGTATTTCTCTAAATTACCGTTATATGGAATGTGGGCGTGGTTATCGTCCGTACCAAGGCCAACAACTGTGCCAAGTTTGGAAGAAATTAGTGCAGCGGTTACCGAGATATACACATGTAACCATAAGTGGGCGTGGCTCCGCCCATTTTCCAAAAATTTATAACACTCTTAGTTGTCGTCTAAAAATTGTTGTAAATATTAATTTTGAGTGAATAACCTTCAGTAGTTACTAAAATATCGCAGTTTTCGTATTTCCGAAAATTACCTTTATATGGGATGTAGGCGTGGTTATTGTCCGATTTTTTAAATTTTCTGCCATTTAGTATGCTGTATCAAAGCCAACAACTGTGCCAAGTTTGGAAGAAATTGGTGCAGCGGTTACCAAGATATACACATGTAATCATAAGTGGGCGTGGCTACGCCCATTTTTCAAAAATTTATAATATTCTTATTTTTCGTCTAAAAGTTATTGTAAATATCAATTTTGAGTGAATTATCTTCAGAAGTTACTAAAATATCGCAGTTTTCGTATTTCTGGAAATTACCGTTATATGGGAAGTGGGCGTGGTTACAGTCCGATTTCGCCCATTTTCAATACCAACCTACCTTGGATTAAGGGAAACCTACATACCAAATTTCGTTGAGATATCTCAATTTTTACTCGAGTTATCGTGTACACGGACGGACGGACAGACGGACAGACGGACGGACAGACAGACATGGCTTAATCGATTTCTTTTTTTCATCCTGATCATTTATGTCTATATCTATCTCGATTCGTTTTGGCTGTTACAAACAACCGTTATGTGAACAAAATTAATATACCCTTGTGCACAAGTGCGCTCGGGTATAAAAAGTAATGAGAATTGCATCGGGGCTGCAAATGTCCGATGTATCCTCCTGACCTTCATGTTCACTTGGAGAATATTGCATAATGGTGAGATCGTTGTTTAAACAGCGCTTACAAACCAAACCAGATGTGCCAGGTTTTTCTGAAGCTTTTTAAAAAGAATTCTTCATTCTCATTACTTTAGCAGTTTTATAATTTCGGGAACTTGTAACGTCATCAGCGTTTTTCGATTTCAGTTTTTGTAATTTATTTTTAATGGTTTCTTCCGCGACTGGTTTGAAGAATTTGTGCTTATAGCGAGCTAGATAGGTGGATATGGAAAATAAATTATTATTTTCCAGGAATGAAAATTTTGAATAAAATTCAGTTTCTAATATCCTGGCTGCCAGCCGAATCGGATCAGAATATTGTTATTTTTTTAAAAAAGCACCCCGTTTTTTATAATCATTTGAATTATTGGAATCACGAATGATGAGGGTTTCAGATAAGTTACGTAATTCTTACCTAATTAAAGGTCGGGCCTATAGCTTTTTAAATATTTCAGCATCGATTCTCTTTATAGCTAAATGTTGAAGATTTCTGCTGGAAATCCCTATTGTAGGAGCTTAATCTTTCACTTCAAATAGCAACGAAGGGAGACGTGGGATAGTTTTACCACAGAGGCCTTTAGGCAATGATCCAATGTACATATTTATCTATGAAAAAAATATTGCCCGACAAATAAACAAAATTAATTAATTAAGTAATTAACAAAATTGAAAATAAATTCCCCGATGAGCCACATTGGAAATGATTGAAAAGAATATATCGTCATCTGAATTTTGAATTTTTTATTAGTTACGACTTTTTGTATTTCAGCGACGATGTTTGTTACGTCTTTTTGCATTTCAGGTGACGATATGTAACATCAAGAGCAAATCACGACAATTTGGTTTAAAATTACAGTGCACACTTTCTTCTCCGAAAAAAATCATTATAAAGAAAGAAATGCAGGTATTTTAAGAAGAGAAAACAAAAGATATATATTATTAAAAGGACTATGTTCTCTTTGACATACGCCAAAGGTCAAGTAGAAGTGGGAACTTGTGTAACTGCTCGATTATATAGCTTAACAAATAATAATAATAATAAGACATTTTTATCAAAGTTGATAAATACGACATTTGACCAGTTTTGTTACACAAACACTCCAACGACCACAGGCAAAAACTATTGGCTACAATTTGTCATCTTGTTTGCCAGATAAACACGTTATCGGGCCACTTGCACAACATTCGTATTCGCAAAAGCACCCCATTGGTTATTGGGAATGCGAAAGCGAATGCGAATGATAAGATTAATGCGGAAGCTCTGCGGCTGCGAATGCGAATGCGAATATTCGCAACCACCCTGATATATATATATATATATATATATATGTATGTACGAACTCATTTCGCATTTCAGCTCTGCCGCTACCAAGCAATATCCCTGTAGGGAAACGAACTAGTGCGGAACTGGTTCGGTTTTAGTGCGTTTGGAACCATGACTAGTACGCGTTAATTCTCTTTTGCATGCTAGCGACTGGCGAATTTAACATTGCGATGTCCTAGGAAGTGTCAATTGTCCCCCGTTGCATCCCTTTGGCTCTAGTTCCGAACCAGTTCTAAATTCGACAGATAAGATCTAGTTCGTTT
>NW_023459870.1:3561-5104 GCF_013731165.1 Rhagoletis pomonella | reverse complement strand
TACTTGGGTATTTAGCAGCTCCTAAATACCTAAGTAAATAGTACTTGAGTATTTAGCAGCTCCTAAATACCTAAGTAAATAGTACTTGGGTATATAGCAGCTCCTAAATACCTAAGTAAATAGTACTTTGGTATTTACAACAACACAAAATACCTAAATACTTTTGTACTTAGTACTTAATACTTAGTAAATACAATTTCGCCCATCACTGATTCTAAGTATGTTTATTTGACTCGAATATATGGGCATAAATGATTTCCCATACAAAATCACTTCGTCATCATTTTGCAAACACGTGCATGCATTGAAAGTGTGGTAAGGAGATAAAAAGTATGTACATACGTGTGCGTAAGTACATATTTCGGCTTTGGATAAACAGATGGCGCAATATTTATAACGTAATCACAGCGTATGTACCCGTACATATGTAAATACATGCATACGTACATATGTTGATTGCAGTTAATGTGGATCTGTTTCTATTTTTTTAGTAATCTACTAGCAAATGCCCGCTTGCTTCGCGGCGCCTAATAAGATATTTTGCGTTGGCCAATACAAAAATAGCGTTTAAAGCAAAAGCAGTCTGTAAAGTAAACATTTTTAGTTTAAATTGAAACGACTAAAAAGCGGAATTCTCCTCACGCATATGCCAAGAATAGTAGCGCTGTGATTCCATATGGAATACTAATCCCTTTCGATGTCATGCGTTTTACCGATGGTCTTATTTCCACCTGCAACTTCAGCATTGATCCGATGTGCTATGTAAGCCAATAAAAGTCCTTATACGGAAACTCAAGAGCACAGATGAGCGTTTTCAATTATAGGCCAAGAATCGTCAATCGTTGAATAACGTTCAAATGAAGCCATTAGTATACCTATCGTGTTCCTTCTTGGGCAGATGTGATCGAATCTTTCCTTTTCAATCCGCCACTTTTACAATTCGTCTCAATAATTATGAATTGGTTTCTTTGAGTCTTACTGCTGTAATAACGGCCGCCTTGTGCAACTTCCTCAATCGGAGGTAGATGCAAGATCACGCTTACACAGTGTTATGGTCTTTATATGCATACTTAAACCCATCCTTGATTTAGCCATCTGAAAAGTAAATTCGTCTTAGATAAACATAGGGCCAAAGCAGAACAAACACCGTGGGGGTTTCTATATATTTCGGCTGCAGCGTCATCTATTGGGTCCCGTTTCTGCAAAACCATTGCTTGTCATGAAATGAATACGAATTATGAATTCGAATCAGATTTTATAAAAAATACGGACTTTCAAAATACCTAAACTCCAGCGGGTTCATGTTTAGCAAAGGAATTTTTCATCTTACGGGTAGTCACCCTGCGAATTTGAACGAAATCAGTTAATAAATACGACTTTTCATAAGGTTTGGAACTCTGATTTTTGGGGTTTTTGGTGTAGAATTAACCATATTTTTATAAAAAGATAGGGGAAAATAAAATATATAAAAAATAGTTGCCGGTATTGTCAAAACTTCACTGTACCTAAACTTTATTGATTGACTGTATATCTTATTTAAGTT
>NW_023459870.1:1602-3461 GCF_013731165.1 Rhagoletis pomonella | reverse complement strand
TCACTGTACCTAAACTTTATTGATTGACTGTATATCTTATTTAAGTTAAGTACGACAAAACCTTTCGAAGTACTTCATATACATATAAACTTAAAAAGAACTGAATTTACTTAAAAATCAATATGCTTAAATTTAGCCAAGTAAGAAAGTGAACTAATATTTTTACTTTTAAGCAGAACGCACTTTTGTTTTTTACTTACTACTGAAGTTTAATACTACTACTACTACTAATGTGGTTTATAAATTTTTAATAAATGCGTTTAAACATTTGTGATTGTATTGTCCTTCCTTCAACCGATCGTATTTAATATAGAAGGGAAATGTTTCGACAAGCCTGATTAGAAATGTAGATCTAAGGTGACGAATTTATAACAGGTTGGGAACTACATATAAAAAAATGGATGCGGATCGAACTAGATCGCATCTGTCGAATTAGGAACTGGTTTGGAACTAAAGAAAAGGGGATGCAGAACGAACTAGATCTCATCTGTCGAATTTGGAACTGGTTCGAAACTATAGAAAGAGGGATGCAAAACGAACTAGATCTTATCTGTCGAATTTAGAACTGGTTCGGAACTAGAGCCAAGGGATGCAACGGGGGACAATTGACACTTCCTAGGACATCGCAATGTTAAATTCGCCAGTCGCTAGCATGCAAAAGAGAATTAACGCGTACTAGTCATGGTTCCAAACGCACTTAAACCGAACCAGTTCCGCACTAGTTCGTTTCCCTACAGGGATATGATGAAGCTTAAATTATATAAAAGTAAGGCTGACGTTTGTTTATCGATTGTTGTTAGTTATCTCGAAAAGAACTCAGTTTAATAAAAAAAAATTTAAATATTCGAATGGCTTTTGCCTATGGCTTACAATTCTTTTTTCACAATTCACTGACCTTGTAAATGAGTTTTGCATAGAAGACATAGAGTTAGATAACCTTTTCAGCGAATTCTTAGTCTTTAAAATTTTTTGCGTAGTTTAAAAAATGAATTTAAGCCATGAGGAAAAATAAAGATGAGGTCCTTCAATATTGGTACTTTTCCACAGTTTGAAATATGTATTTTTTTTTTTTTTGTAATACTACAATCAAACGATGCAACTGAGAGTATAAAGTTTGCTTCCTAGCGCAAAGAGAGAAACCGGCTTCTAATAAAATTTTTAAAGTAAAATTCAAATGAAAAGTAATTTTAAAATGAAATTTATAGAATTCTTTGACTACTTAAAGACTGAAGATGGAAATGATCTCATTATTGCTATTCAACAATGTCCTAAATATAAAATAATTTATTGGCTTCTGTGTACAATAATGTGTACACTCATGTTAAAATGAATGACACTTTTACTTTTTATAAGCTATGTTTTATTTATATACCAAAATATTGTTAAAAACAAATTTTCTGGCGTTTTAAAGTATTGTCGGTTTCTTACATTCATAATTTAGTTTTGAATAAAAATGTACTGAAAAGTACTGATTTTTATACCCGAACGCACTTGTGCACAAGGGTATTATAACGTTGTTCACATAACGGTTTTTTTGTAACAGGCAAAACGAATCGCGATAGAAATAGACAAATGTAGACATACAGTGACGAGCAAAACTGTAACATGGTGTAACCCTTTTAATTTCAGCCGCCGCTATCTTTCCAACTTCTAACGACTTTCATACTTTTGTTGTATATTCTTATTGGTACACCCCTACTCCCTTTCTCATAAAGATTTGAAGTCAATCCAAAAACAATAATAAAACCAGCAGACAAAAATGTAAAAAATTACAGTAAAAATGTAAAATGTTACAGTTTTGCACTTATATATTTTCACACAAAAAAAGAATTGTTAACACAATGTTCAATATACTTTTG
>NW_023459870.1:0-1502 GCF_013731165.1 Rhagoletis pomonella | reverse complement strand
TGTTTTCTACTTTTGCTTTCATTTTCAGGGACGTGGTATTTATGTTTACGTTTTTTGCTGCGTTTGTAAGGTGGTTGGGTAAAAGTTCATATCGTCTGCATTCTAATAAGAATTCAAGCTGCGTCATCTGTTTTGCCAGCTTTTGTGTTTGGTTTCTTAATAAACAAGGACATGCACCGATTCCAAATGCGCTATTTGAGACGACGTTGCCGCCGCAATATCTATCGGCGTAAACCTCTACTGCTTACCACTACACAACAGCGGCCGCCGACCGTAGTCATACCACTCCGTAAAGAAAAAATGAGTAAAAATAAAGTAAAGTAAATAGTCGTCAAATCTACGAACATTAGTACTCTAGGGTTAATGAACCACTTAAGCAGTTATCCTACACCATTAACCTTTAATTAGGCGCATAAAGAAAATCACACAATAAGTCGCATGGGGTCATGAGTGACCCCAATAAAATTGTTGAAAAAAGAGTTTTAGATTTTAAAAAAACCAAGTGTGTAGTTTAAAAAATATTGAAGTACTCTATTATCGTTAACTACAAAAAAAAACAAATTTCGACTTTAAACTTACAACAAAAAAATCAAAAACTCAAATCCGCCAAAAAATGTTACGTGGCAAGCACTAAAGAGAGTAGGGACACATGTGTACGCGACAAGGCTCTAGCCGTGACTAAATAAATAAAAAGAAATATGTATTGTCATAAATATTAAAGCTCTTTAAAAAAGAAAATCATAACTTTGACTTCAAACTTAGATACAAAAACAAAAACTTACCTCCAATTTCGCCGTTGAGAATTTTCAGAAAGTCGCAAAAAAGGGGTAATTGACGGAAAAAAGGGTCACCATATATTATATTTGTTTTTCTTGACTAGTAAAAAAAATCTGAGGTCCCAAGGGAAAATCAAATTTACATGTATTATAAAAGTCTTATCGCTGCTAGAACGTTCCGATGTTAAATTTAAGAAGAAAATAGCGGGACAAGCTTTAAACAAAAGATAGAAATCGAGTTGCTGCGAGGAGAAGAGTTGCATTTCCTTTAAAAGTTTTAAATGGTGCATTTTTTCCTACTTACAGGAGGAAATATTGTTTAATACCATGGTTCTAAAACAAAATATCTGAAAAGGGGCAAAAGTCGCAAATCTTCAAAAAGTCGGATCAAAGGGTATTGGCGTCTAAAAAGGGCCAAATTGCCCCTTTAGTCGCACAACGGCAATACTGCTTACCTCCGCCAAAAAATGTTACGTAAGTGGTCGCATGGGGTCAGGACTTAAGAGAGTAGCGACACATGTGTACAGGTCGATGTTCTGGCCGTGACTAATTTACGTACCCCGCGCAGTGTTGTCAGAACTTTTTGGGCCGACCGGCTATATTGGCAAAAAAGCGGCTAAAAACGGCTAAAATGTTTCAACTAAAATTCACATGTTTTATTTAAAGAAATTGCAAGTAGAAAGCCTAGTAAAACCATTGCATTTTGGTTTTGGTTACTAAAAGTTA
>NW_023459869.1:5525-46844 GCF_013731165.1 Rhagoletis pomonella | reverse complement strand
CTCTTTAATTTGATACCCATATTGTAATATATCATTTATTTTATCGATGTACTTTAGTTAAATTTTCAAACAGGTGGCAAACCTCTCCAAACATATTTGCAGCTGTAAGCCTTCTTAAAACTCTTTAGTTTGACACCCACATGGCAATATTCCATTTATTTTATCAATTTGACCGAGTTAAAATTTTCAAATAGGTGGCAACCCTCATCAAAAAGTTCTCCAACAGTTATCTTTGTTAAACCTCTTTAATTTGATACCTATATTGTAATAACTTATTTCTTTTATCAATATAGTTGGGTTTAGAAATTTTCAAATAGGTGGCAACTCTCCAATTTTTTACGATATCATTGGTTCTGGTATTATACCGATCACTACAAAAAGAAAATTATTCAAATCGGATCAGCCGTTCTCGAGTTTTGACGACCGTGGCATACGAACACAACAATCTATATTAATATAGATTATTATAATTTTGCTCAGAATTGATACTAACAACAATCCCTTGAAAAAAGTAACAGTATTATAGAATTTCGGAAAGTGGGCCCACATTCAACTATATAAGTTTAAGTATAACTGAACATACTATCGAAATTGTTAGAAATAGGGTTAAAACCACTTTTCTTACACAGTTTTCCGAAAGGTGAAAAACTATATTTAATACTTGGGCCGAGTATTTAATGCTCGGCTCCCCCCGAACTAAGACCTTTTACTTGTTTTAGTATCATTTGATACTAAAGAAATTCATATACCTGACCCAAGGTTTGTTCTATGGTAATTAAGTAACATTTTTGATTGCGATAACTTTCAATAGGTGGCTTTGCTCGTTTAGACATTTCAGCTTTAAAGCTATTTAAGTCCTCTTTCATTTGATACCAAACTTGTCTAATTTTGATAAGCGGGTTGTTTATTATCCGGAAAGGACTTTTATTTCGGAATAAAAAATATTTGGCCAAGTTTAACTCGTAAAAAATATAAATGTCATTTTCGGTCCCTTCAATATTCGCATTCGCAAAAGATCCGCATTGATTGTTGTGAATGCGAAAGGGAATGCGAATGTTAAAAATAATGCGAAAGTTCCGCGGTTGCGAATGCGAATGCGAATATTCGCAACAACCCTGATATGTTTGTATGTACCTATGTGCGGTAAGACTTTTTGCAACCCGAAAATTGTCTGATCAATTACGAAGAAAATTAGTGCATGTAGCAGAAGATATTTAACGCTTCAAGCACAGTTACCTACAGTTATATTCTGAGTTTAATTCCAAACCATGTGATGTATATGTATATGTGTGTAGCGATTAGTTTTTGATTGAAATGCGAACGAAATAATTTATACCAAGGCTTAATTTATTCACTGTTTATTCTTAGAGAATGCAAAACACTGAACGTATCAGCAGTGGATATGAAAACTTATTAAAATGTAAATATTAATTAAATGTAAATTGGGATATTAAGAACTTTGAATCATAATGTACAACAAGCGAAGACATTTACACATTTGTTTCAAGCGTATGCAATTTTCAATAAAAGGTTGTTGAGCTACTGAACTTTAAATAAACATCTCACTTTGTATAGTTAATCAAACTCACTATACAAATATCGAACTCTAGTACCAACGAGTATCTGTAAATATTTCTCCTTGTCAGATGATTAAGTTATGTGGCTATTGAACGTGCTGTAAGTTCTTCTGCTAAGAAATAGTTATGTATACATCAGTCGTCGGCAAAACTGAAAGTGAGATTATGGCCCTTATTATGAGTTGCATTCGATTTTCGATCTTCGATGGTTATCGAAGATCGAAAGTGAAATTCGTATTATGAGCCATGCAACCGTGTCGAAATTTTCGTAGAGTATCGAATCTTCTGTCGAACAGAATTTTGCTTTCGATGGTGTAGTGAAGTGTTAGAAAATTGTGAAAAATGTGTAATTTTGCATTTTTCTCCTTACTTTTTGGCCGCTAGTCACTAATTTTAAACCATTTTTATTAATTTCATGCAGTTTAAACGTCGTGAATACAAAACACAAACTCGAAAGACTGGTTTTACTTGTGAAAGAAAATCCCAACACTCAGTGGGCACGATCTCTGAGAACCAAATCGTAGAGCTGTTGACAGTTTTAAAATATTTTAAATAGATTTGGCTCACAAAGGTCTCTTAGACAGTCGGAAGTTTTTAATAAATCTGTAGCCAAATTTCTTAAATATATTGTATGTCAAAATATATTCGAATGGCTACACTTAAACTCTCTTAAACATTTTCTACTCCTGGACAGTTTACTAACCTCTCATCCTCTGTTGACGAATCGTTGAACCAGATCTCCGATGGACTCATTTTTATAAACTCGCTTTCTTTTTTAATTCATTATAATTTCCACAAATTTACATGCATATGTATAAGCACACTAGCTATTTGTAAAAAAAGCTTCTCAGCGGTAAAAACTATACGATTGTGAACAACTTAAACGAGCGAAATTCACAATAGCACTATTCCTTATCGAATGAGCGCCATAATACGTATTTGGTGCCAAATGAAAATTCGTTCGATCTGCACTTTCGACCACAGTCGAAGATCGAATGTAACTCATAATAGGGGCCTGTGTTTGTTAGCGCAGAGCAATTTGAGCTACAGTGGTGTAAAAGCGAATCGTATGGTGTAAAGGTAACGAATGAAGGAATGCTTGTGAGAATGACAAATTTTCCTTGACAAAAGTAAAAAGTATTGTATGCATGTACATTAGAATTTTCCGAGTTAGGGTTGGGGCACCTTCCAAAATTTTTCTTCTTGCCGAAAGAGGTGCTGGCACCAAACCATACGTTTCTAAGTATAAATTTAGAGGATGCTCATGAAATTTTTATATTTTACTCTAGAAGTGTATTGTCCACATACATATGTATTAACCAAACAATAAGTTAAGCAACCTAAGACCATTTCAAATTTAAATTAGCGGGAAAACTTATTACAAGCTTCAATTGTCATGGCAACACTAGGTTTTTATAAAAATGATCAATATTTTAGTCAGCCTCAAAGGGATTCAGAAGCGCATTTCAAGGTCATTGAGTACGCTTTATTGCTTACAGTAGAAAATTGAAAGTTGGTATAGATTTCCAAACACCAAAAGGAAAAAACTAAGGGAGTGCCCTTCTCCTACGATGATATTTTTCCCAGAGGTGACATTTTGTATCATAACTTTTATAATAAAAGTCCTTAGAAAAAGAAGATTTGAAATAAAATAATCGGTCAACCCGGACCTTTATATTTTTAGACCAGTAATAACTGTTAAACGTGGCCAAATATTTTTTAAGTCCGAAATAAAAGTCCTTTCCTTATAATAAAAAAACGCTTATCCAAATCAAATAAATTTTGTAACAAATGAAAGAGGACTTAAATAGCTTTCAAACAGAAATATTTCAACGAAGATATCCACCTTTTTATATTTTTTTATGATCTGTATATTTAATAAGCGTAGCAATTTTTTTCCTAGGTCATCAGATCTGCACCGTTCGTTCGCTTTTCAAAACTGAGGTGTCAAACTAACGGGCTGGGCCTGTAGATGTGCAATAGGGTTTTATTTTTTCGAAGAGAGTTGCCACCTGTTAAAAAATTAAATTCAAATTATTTAATAATCAATGCTACTTGATCGCACCGTTCGTTCGATTTTGAAAAATGAGGTGTAAGATTAAAGGGCTTGGGCTGTAGATGTGCCGTGGGGTTTTCGCTTTTCAACCATTCAAATATAAGAATTATTCAAATTATTTGAAAAGTTAAATGAGTTGTTGCAATATGGATATCAACCAAAATGGTTTTGAAAATGCTCTATTCCTTAAGTACATGTAGGAGGGTTGTCACTTATTTAAAAAACTGAAATTCAATTTAAACTAAGGTATTTGAAATATTTACCACCATATGGGTGACAGACGTAAGAAAGTGGTACTTGAAAATATTTTGAAGAGCGTTGCAACCTTTTTAAAAGTCGAATTTTGGTTAATTATACGAAAATTATATGAAATATTAAAATATGGGTAACAAACGAGACATTGTCAAGGAATCTTTAGTTCGAACTTGGAAATCTTTTAATGGGGTTCTCACCCTTATCAACATTAATGCAAATTATTTAATAAGTTAGATGAATTATTAAAAGATGGCTATGTATTCAGGAGAGTTACCACGTGTTTAGAAAACCAAATTCAATTTCTTTCATCAGTTAAAAAAGATTTTAGTTTGAAAATATCGTTAAAGAGGATTGCCACCAGCATTGCTGTTTTGATAAAATTGTTTAATTTTTGATACTTTTTTTCTAAATATTAAGATTCGATACTTTGATACTTTTTTGTTCACAAATGCTCCATTTTTATACTTTTGGGCGGGCAGAAATGAATTTTTGAAAACTATGAAAAATATTACCAGTTTAAAGGCAAATAATTTTTTTTTTGTTATTGAAGGTCTTAAAATTTTATATGTAGATATTTATAAGTTTGATTTGGTAACTCTTATAAGGGAAATACAGTCCGGAATTTCTTTGCATACGCTGCTGTTATAGGGTCCCTAAACCACATAAAAACATTGCGCAATATCGGACTTGTGTCGGTCGTTTGTATGTTGTATGGGGTTGTTTGTACTAAATTGCACATTATTGCGCTAAAATCAAAATCATGCTTGTGTTATTGTGCAATAATTTGTGTTGAGTACGGCGACAACTGCGAAATTTTTAGTCTAGTTTTGATTTTGGTATGACATCAAGGCACACACCACCAATCGGAGGATAGGAAGTTCCCAAAAATCTTAGCGAAATCGTCAGGAGTATTTCATTTTTGTAACGATTTTTTTAAGAATCTTCAAAGAAAATTATATGAAGTGGTTGACACGAACTCGTAAAGAAATTTCTGTACGAAAAATAAAGAGAATTCTGAAATAATTCTGAGAGAAATTCTTCACATAGCAGCATTATTTTCATTGCTTTATCGATTTTATTCCGAAATTATTAATAAGTTTATTTCATTTTAGAAAATTCTGCAAAAAATCGGATGAGATCTTTACGATTTCTTTAAAATTTCTCCACAATTCAGAATACTCTGAAAAAATGGTTTGCAGGGTATATATAAATACATATACCTGTATGTAAGTAAACTATAAATTTAAGCTTTTCATAATATTCTGAATTTGTGTGAAGCTTAAACACTGTGATTTTCAAAATCCTATTTTTAATGTAACATTTGCATATAAAATACATATAAAAGGTAAGTAATGTGATAGAACTGTGTAGATGAATTTGCATTTCAATATTTTTTTTTTAATACGTTTTGCTGTTCGTAATAAATACGTGAAGTTGGTTTTTCCAGTTTGCTCACGTGAGCAGCAGTGCTGCCACTTCATCACATAAATATGAACCAGTGTTGCCACTTTGCGGATAACAAATGCAACCATGTTTTACACAACAGAGTTGTTAAATCGCTTTGCAAATTTTTGAACAAAAAGCTTTCCGAAGTTTTATAAAGAGCGAAATACTCCACACAAGCGGCCTGTCAAACCTACTTTTCCCATTTCGCCATACACCATGCAAACATAGGGCTGCCAGATATCTCCGTTGCCAAACCGGGACACATTTGTAAATGTAACACCACAGCCCCAAACCGTAGAACGTATATCTAGTAGTTTACAAATGTGTAGGACTGACTTGGTGACTAGATTGAGCACTGATATAGTTGCAACAATATTATATACAAACCAAGGCATCCAAAATAACGGTGATACTTTATTTGAACCGAACAAATGTACCAATTGAATTGGAGAATGTAATTAAATTTTATACTAAGTACCTGTAAATGGTATGCAGTACACAATACTCATATCTGTAATAAGAAAATTTTGAGTAATTTGTTCGGATTTTGAGGTTTTTTCATTTGTTTTTGAGGAATTTGGTCAATTATTGTGGCAACACTGATATGAGCAGAAAAGCGTTTTTTCAGGTGTACGTGACGTATGAGTAACTTTCTTTCCTGCTCATTTTTCATACAAAAGTCTTTCCGTATTTACATTTGACCACTCATTACTTCTTTATTTACCCCTCGCTTTCCTTCAATAGCAATTTGATTTTTGATGTATATACAAAATTCGAAGGGCTTAGCACATATATATAATACTCATATATTGGCAGTAAGAGCTACTACCGTCCGAAAACACTACAGAACAGATATATCAATAAACACGTATGAAAGAAAAGGAACACATACGTTTATAAATAAACATGTACACAACACATATACAAAAACTGCACTCAAGTACACAATACATTGACAAAAACGGTACTAGACTGTCTCGCTTCCCTGTGGGGAAAATCTCTAGTTTTGAACTGGGGCGCTTCTAGTACATTTAGAACCACTACTAGTTCGCGATAAATCTCTTTTGCATGCAAACAACTGGCGAATTTAACACAGCGATGTCATAGGAATTGGAAATTGTCCCCGCTGCATTACCTTTTCCATAGTTCAGAACCAGTCCTAAATTCGACATATGGGATCTAGTTCGCTTTGCACCCCATTTTCTATAGTTTCGAACCAGTTGTAAACGAAAAAAGTAACAAGATGTTTTCTTTTTGGGTTACCATGGTAGCAATTTTCAATTTTTTGCAGAGAAATGTACTTTCAATCTGAAATCAAATTTGTTTGAATGAATGTAAATTTAATTTTGCATTTGAAAACACGTTTACATACCTTTGGCTGTAGCTGAATTTGCAGAGGCGCTGACTGTTATTGGTTATATTCCAGAAGGTCCCATAATGTTAAGATGTTAACACAAATATTAGTTTTGTATTACCAAACTATGAAAAAGCATCTGCGACGTGCAGACTGAAAGCGTATTTGAACGAAAAACCCGCCAAGCAAAAATCTATTTAATGTAAACAAGCCCCCCGCTGCATCCCTTTTTCAGTAGTCTCGAACTAGTTCAAAATTCACCAGATGAGATCTAGTTCGTTCTGCATCCCTTTTTCTATAGTTTTGAACCAGTTCTAAGTCCGTCATTTTAGATATAGATTTCTAAAATTGTTTTTTAAAAGTACCACATATCGCCGCTTTTGAACTGGTGGCGATCTAGTTACTATCGGACTGGTTCGTTTTTGGCGATAAAGATCTAGTACGGAACTACAAATTTGGTTCACCAGTTCGGGGTTTCCCTACAGGGTTTGATTTCGGAATGCTTACACATTGAGAAGTTAGCTTACTGCCAATATAGAAGTATTACATATATGGCTTAGCATGTGTATTTCAGCATACAATTTTTATTTTCATAAGAAGCACCCTGTGCTTGCTTGCATAAATGGTTGCATACATTTAGGTATATGCATAGTAAGAGGAAATGCGCTACAATTGATTATTACTTCCGATTATTTAAAACCCGCACATGCATACGGCTTTGTACCTACCCTACAAAAAATTGTGCGATTAATCTCTAAAGTGAGTATTCCGAGATTACTCTCAATCGGGTACAAATGCACATTAATTAGTCGCAACTAGTCTCATACGGGTACTAACGGAGGTCAATTAGTCTCGACTCATCCCTTGTCTTAATGCATTAAACCAGCAATTCTTGTATATATATATATATATATATATCCATAAGGTTCTCGGAAACGGCTCTAACAATTTTGATGAAATTTTGTACACAGATAATGTTTTGGATTCTAAGGTTATCTGAACAGGCATTATCTCCGAGAAGACTCTTATAAAGTTGCCACCTATTCAAAATTTACAAATTAATGAAAACATCATAATATGGGTATCAAATGGAAGGTATTTTAAAGATCCTTAGTTCAAAAATAATTTTAATAAGGTTGCCACCTATTTTGAATCGCATTTTTATTTAATTTTTTGTTTAGAAAAGTTCATGGGTACCAAGAGAAGGTTCTTAAACAATGCTTTCCCTATATACAAAATATTATCTCTTAGGATAATAGTGTAAGGTTTCCACTTATTTTCGATTCTACACAATTTATCAAACATCGCAATATGGATATGAAATGCAAGGTATTGTTGAGAACTATGGTCAGAAAATATTTTCCATCAGGATTGCCACGTTTCTATGTAATACAAATTTTTATTTTGTTAATTTCAATAAATTTTTTTTTATGTATACGTAGTACGTATATGCTCAAAATATGTAACATTCATTCCAGCGTATTAGGGAATAGGGTTTTAGAGTAAGGAATTTCCTTAACTAGATATCGAAATCCTATTTTTTTGTTTATTTGCAAAATATTTTTTTAAAGCTATCCAAATCTTGAAAGCTTTAAAAAGTATATGCACTCCGGCAAAGCTCGGTCAACCTGGTACTGGGTATAATTGGAGATCAATTAGTCCCCAACTAATCTCTAACGGGTAGTATTAACGATATAATGATATGTACGCACTTAGTTAATGAAATTTCATGTGCGGCGTTGGCACACAGAGAGTATTCGCCTAACAAAACTGAGCACCCCGGTTCGAATCTCGGCTGGCGCAAATTTTTATTTTTATTTTTTAAGAGTGACTAGTCGCTTTTTATACCCGTTCGGGTATAAGGGTGAACAATTAGTCTCTTCATAGGACATGCTCGAACAAAAGCGAACAGTTCATTCCATATAAAGAGATCAAAGGTGGTGTTAGTCGCATGCTCCTTCGCGATTGCTCCCCGAGTCATCCCGGATTAGTCCTATTTTTTGCGGGGTATGTATGTACATAAATATGTATGGACTCATTTGTTGCAACTGAGCATGAATCGCGGAACTTTGAAACGATAGTCGTTCAAACGATACTGACAAAACGATGTTGTCAAAACACTGATTTATGCAATTGTGTTGCTGTTACGTGTTACTGTTACTGTTACGTGAAGCAAAACTGGAATCGAGTTGACGATATCGCACAAACGATCAAACAATTTTTGATTTTTATGAAGCAAGACAATCTCGACACGATATCGTTCAGACGATTGTCGTCATACGTGATTCATGCGCTCGTAGATGGTTTTAGGCATAGGTTTAGTAGTCTATTTTGAAAAAAAAGCAAGGCGAAAATTTAAAAAAATACTGAAATCATTTTAAGTGGGACCGTAGATAACTGATGAACATACATGAAAATATGCATGTATAATATGCATACGTATGGATGACATAAAGCTCTGATCCAATACTTTTCGTGTAAAATCCTGGAAATAGGTCAAACAGCAAAATCACTCTCTGAAGTGAGAGTAAAAAGTGAGTAACTGCAAAACGTACGGAACAACAAAACATCAGGTAAAATCCTGCAACTTCTATCTCTACAACACTTTCCCAAAAATCGCTCTCATTTACATGAACCACAGATTATATTCCGAAAACTAACTTTAGGAATATATACAAATAGAAATGCTCAAACTATAAGCTCAAAAATAATAACTGATGCGGTGTTTCCAAGATATTTTAACGCCCTTGAGTCACAAGTATGTATGTATGTATATACAAGTATCATATTTTACCAATCATACCGATAATTTCATGTATTAAAAGAATTAAAAATGAAAATGAATAAAAAAATTAAATCAGCAAAATGAATAAAATTAAGAGAAATCAATGTTTAATTTCTAACCTAACCTACATTTGTATGTATGTAACTGAATCGCCTAATAATAGCTTTACATATAAAAAGATTATCCCAATTTTCGAGCTTAACTTCCTAATCTGTTATTAGAAAAAGAGACTAGCCATGTAAAATTCGAATTAAAAATATCTCAGATTAAACCGATAACTTTTTGGTGTCCAACCTAGTTTTATCGATTATACTTGCGAAGAAGAGGAGGAATGTCAAATGTTAAAGTAAACAAAAATTGACGCTAGTAAGGATAATAGATTTGTAAAGGTATTTTTAATAAAATATTCATTTAAAATATATTTAAATGGCATAATATGTGTTGCAGAAAAAAGTGACCACGGTGGCCCAGAGAAGAAGTTTAACTTTTCCTCGAGTTGTGTGAATAACAAGCACCACCGATTTGACAGCTAACGAGGTTTGATTGAGATTATATTTATATGTAAACGTACTTTTTTGCTTTGTCGTTCGCATATGTTTACACTAGCCCAGTAAAATTAGACTTTTTCTTAAAAAAAATTTTAACAGCAATTTTTTGATGCAGTTTACTTCTATTTGACACCTTCACCTGCTTTCATTGAAAAGCAAAAAACGCTGCCCGTGGATTAGGCCTACTGGGGAAACCACGATAACAAAATCGCGCCGAATAACTATACTTCAGCGGTGGTGTGGAAATGGGTTTTACGGCGCATCCCGTACATCGCTACAAAGTAGGTACAAAGGTTGTGGAAAATGAAATTATCTACATCTTTGGAATTTCAATATGCTATATATTTCCAACAGAAATTGTCAAAAAATGGCGAAAACAGTGACAATGTAAATTTTTTTCGCAGTTTTTGTTATTTTTTTACAATAAAAAA
Organism: Rhagoletis pomonella; assembly: GCF_013731165.1. Lineage (NCBI taxonomy): Eukaryota > Metazoa > Arthropoda > Insecta > Diptera > Tephritidae > Rhagoletis > Rhagoletis pomonella. Next base: position 36,392 of record NW_023459869.1, on the reverse strand, counting down.
TGCCAATTTTAAAAAACGTTCTATATAAGAAATGTGGGAAATTAAATTCTCTACATATATGTATTTAATCATTTTTTACGAAAAATTCGAAATAAGCCTGCAACTCGCAAAAAACCCCAAAAAAACTTAAATCAAAGATGGCGGAATGTTGCCAAATGAAATTTAGGGGCGGGACTGTGGATCTACGAGTCAAATAGAAGTAAACGGCATCAAAAAATCGCTGTTACAAATTTTTTATTTTTTTCCTACCAAATTTATATAATATTACTGGGCACGTTCTCTGCCGTGATCTAAGCGGTGTACAAAAAAATGTAGGTATAACAGTTATGATGACTGAAATTATCTACAACTCTGGAATTTCAATATGCTATGTATTTTGAACAGCAATTGTCAAAAAATGGCAAATCATTTTTCATCATGGCAATCATTTTTTACGAAAAATGCTAAATAAGCTTGCAAATCGCAAAAAAACCCCAAAAAACTTAAATCCAAGATGGCGGAATGTTGCCAAATGAAATTTAGGGGCAAGACTGTGAATCCATAATCTACGTGTGAAATAGAAGTAAACTTCATCAAAAAATCGCTGTTACAATTTTTTTTCAAATTTTCTACCAACTTTATCTAATTTTTCTGGACTACACATCAAATTTCATGAGTACCTAGTAGTCAGGCCTTTTTTTTGTAACAGATCAGGCTTTAGCACAAATGCAAAAATTTGGCACGGAACCTGTTATTTTTAAAATTCTTCTTCTGTTAAAATTGGATTTTTTTAGTTTTTGTATTAAAAAAGAAAAAAAAACTGGAATGATTAATTAATTTGTCTGAAACTATCAGTCCTATCGGAAAGTGATGTACACTTAGGCCTATTTTTATGTGTTTTTTTTTTGTGCGGATTTGAATTTATGTGGGTTTTCAAACTATTTTTTCACTGTAGCGATTTTACTTTTTTGAGAGTTTTTATTACTTTTTTCAGTGTGTAAGAGACAATGCCTCTGATAAATAATTTATCTTCGTAATCTTACGTAATTAATGTATTTATTGTGGTATTTTTTTTTTGTTTTTGGTTAAAATACAGATAAAATTTTATTTATTTCATTAAATAATGTTCAGTTTTACATGGAATAATAAGTTTTGAAGTGATGAAATAAATAGTTTTTTTTTTTGCTTAATATTGCCTCTCTGAATTTTTTATGCAAGTTCTTAGAATTTTTTACATGAAGTATCTGAATTTGTGCAGTTTTTGAAAATGCTGGAATGCATCCCCGGTTTTTGTATGAAAGTAAAGAACTTTTTTATCGCATCAAAAAATACCTAAGTGTATAAATGTTTTATGGAGAATTTTATAAGGTTTGATTTAACGTATCTGATTTTAAAATTGTTGAATTGGTTCGTAAGATATACGTGATTAAGTGGAACCACTTTTTGTTTTCAGCTGAATAACGGTAAATTGCAAATATCTCGAAAACTTATCCATAGAAAAAAAATTAACTCGATTTTCGGAATCACCGAGCAATTCTACATAGATATTGGATAGGGGCCAGTGATGCCAGACATTCTCTGTTAAAAATCCCACGAAAATGGGGAAAAAATCCCTCAATTACCCACATCTTGAAAATTTATCTCACAAAATTCCCAACGAACTTAAACATACCCATGTTTCAGTAGTAAAGAAGTAAAATTCATATAAAATAATAATAATAGTTTGGCGCTTACACATATGTGATTTTCCTCCAAATTGTGGCGGTCCCCTTGATGTTGTCACACAAAGGGGAGGGACCTACAGTTTTACGCCGACTCCGAATGGCAAGTGTATTTTTATGAGAAGCCGAGGGCCTAAAAGAATTTTTTGGTGACTTTAAAATTGAAGCACATTCATGTGCTATTTAACATTTCATCAGATAATTTGTTCCGCTTTTTACATGAAATACCAGTTACAACTGAAAAGATTCTTTCTTACTCAGCGCTTGAATTGGTTAACGTAAGAAAATTTTCGAAATTGGCCTTATACTTTTTAACAATTATATACCATTTCACTCCACATCACATCTTCAGAACGAGTAATTACGTAAGAATGTCGAATATTCTTGAATTTTGATCAATTATGCAACAATAACTGCGTCAAAAGAGAATTCCTTATTTATATGAAATGTCCCTTTTTTCCCTTTAAATAATTTTTGATGCAAAATATCCCTGAAAGAGGGAAATTACCCACAATTTGGCATCACTGAGTCATACCAGTGCTTTATGGACTATAACTGTACCAGTTCTCCGCCAACAATTTTAGCGATTTCGAACAACTTATGCGATCAGCGACATTTGTCTTTGAATAGCCACAACCAAAATTAAAATGTGGTTATTTGCTTTCATCACAAATGTCGGCTGTGGCGTCGAGTGAAGACTACCGATTCTGAGATCTCAGGTTCGAGTGCGCGTGGAGGTTGTTAAAGTAAATAGTAAGTAAATTAATTCAAATAATTATTTCAATTTAAATATAAAATAAAAATTGTACATAAATTTAATTTCATTTGGAAAAAAACCCAAATAATCAAATACCATACAAAATTAAAATAAATAATTTCCTTTTAAAACAATAAATTTAAAAATTACAACAAGAGATATGAATAGAAAAATATAAAAAAAGATTCGCTCACTGAGTTTCGAGCTCGGATCTCTTGATTTGGCGTGCGAAAGCTTTACTCTGTCGACCATTGCCACCGTTGCAGTGCCGCGAGCAAAATGGCCTACTTATGCTTTTCACGGGGATGAATAGGCAGTCTATCCCGTCAGGCGTATGGGAGATATTTTTCGCGTTTATTTTTGGTTATGTTTTGTTATGCATACAGCATACATACATACATATGTACGTATGTATATGTAAGTAATGCAAGCAATGCTTTTCGGTTGGAAGGAATGCAGGAATATGCACAAATATGTGAATTATGGTGGTAATATATACATATGTATGTACCCTGCAGTGAAGAGCTGAACCAGTATGCACAAATTCCAGTACATGAACTATTATTTAAGGACAAAAGTCATACCAGTTTGTTATGAACCATAATTATACCAGTTCCTTATAGAAAAAAGCAAAACTAGTTGGAAGAAATACTAGTTCGAAAACTGGTATTAAATGGTGAAGTCATACCAGTTATTTATGGACTATAACTGTACCAGTCCTCCGCCAACCATTTTGGCGATTTCGAACAACTTGTGCGATCAGCGACATCTGTCTTTGAATACCCACAACCAAAATTAAAATGCGGTTATTTGCTTTCATCAAAAATGTCGGCTGTGGCGTCGAGTGAAGACTACCGAATCTGGTTCTGAGATCTCAGGTTTGAGTGTGCGTGGAGGTTGTTAAATAAAGTAAAGCAAGTAAATTAATTTAAATAATTATTTCAATTTAAATATAAAATAAAAATTGTACATAAATTTAATTTCATTTGGAAAAAACTGAAATACTGAAATACCATAAAAAATGAAAATAAATAATTTCCTTTTAAAACAATAAATTTAAAAATTACAAGAGATATAAATAAAAATATAAAAAAAAAACAGATTCGCTCACTGAGTTTCGAACTCAGATCTCTTGATTTGGCGTGCCAAAGCTTTACTCTGTCGACCATTGCCACCGTTGCAGGGCCGCGAGCAAAGTGGCCTACTTATGCTTTTCACGGGGTATGAATAGGCAGTCTATCCCGTCAACTGGTATGATAATACTAGTATTTCTACTGGTAGCGTGCTGATGCAGGAGCGGACAATTGACATCTCCTATGACACCGCCATGTTATTAATACCAGTCGCTAACATTGACAAAAGATACAACGTGAACTAGTTGGGCTGAAACGCAAACTGGTAGCATTCTGGTTCACAACTGGTAGCTTTCCCTGCAGGGTACATATAAATTACATACATGCAGACGTGTAATTGAAGTATATTCCAAGCGTACACTTTTCAATATAATGGTGTATCTGCATGCTATTTTATTATAATGATTGCGTTTATTTATTATAACTAATAAATGGAACTTAGTGGGGATAACACTGACTAATGACAAAAGTGCGCGTCTGGTGAAGATTGAGAGTAAAGAAAAGCAGAAAAACAATATAAATTTTGTATTTATATAAATGTGTTGATTCGCCATTATAAGGATATTAATAAGAAACGAAAAATATACACCCGTTAATAGAATAGGAATATGTATGTATGTATGTATTACTTAAGGTGTTCTTACACGATATGTTTTTGCATGTGTGCATGCCACTATTTACATATGGAAATACCAACATATCGTGTAAAGGCAAATTAGATTTGTTTCTGCACGTACATACGACACAGAAATGTTTCTATTTTCATCTGACACACAGGAAGAATCATCTAAGTTTAGTTTATTTCGTTTTCAAATGTCGTATTTTTAAATAGTTAAATAAATACTGTGAATTTGACAGACATACGCAATTACATATGTATTGAAAAAGTCACATTTACAGATGCAAATACATATCGTTTATGCACACCTTTAGAAGAAAACTCAATAAAAGGAAGGTCTGCATTTCATATCCATGTACACATGTGTATCTATATGGGCACATCTAAAATACAAAAATCCTTGATGTTATTTAGCTTTATTTTCACTGTTGGAAACTATATCAAGCTTTTGGATATAATTCATTGACGTATATTTGAAGCCCCAAAAAAGTAGTCCACTTGCAAACCGCGTTATGTGATTTTATAATAGAAAGCCATAAATTTGAAAAAAAACAGCTACGACAACAAGTAACATTTAAATTGAATCTTTTTTATTACTACCTGAAAATTTGAATAAATAAGATCCTTATAAAATTGTAACATAACATAACATGACATAAGATAACATTAACTGTCTATATGACCTAAAGCAATTTTCTAAGTTCATCAGAAGATGTATAATTTTGAATGTTTATAAACAAGTATGATACCGACTTTTGAAAGAAGAGTTAACATTTGAAGCTATTTTTTCAGAATATAAAAAGATTTTGCACTGTGTTGTTAGTGGACATGAAACTACTATAAATACTGGTACGTAATCCTCCAAAAACTAAAAATCGAAAAAATTTTACGTACCGCACTTTGCAAATAATGAAAACAAGTGAACTTTTTATGTAACTTTTAAGAGGGGCAAAATTAATTATGTCATAACTTTGAAGAACACCATATTCTGATTTGAAATTAAATGGGCATTTAGCACTTATGTGTACACTTCATATGTAGTAGGTAAGAAAAATGTGGCATTAAAAAATAACGAAAGGGCAAGTAACTCAAAGTCATTTCACAATTTTCAAAATTTTCGGTGTATCGCGTATAGTTTTGAAGTATTTTATTTTAAGAACTTTTTAAGTATGTATTGTGTTCTACAAACAATTACGAATAATTTGATACCTTAGCAAGAGGTGTGCTTTCAGAATAAACCAACCTTTAAATATAAAATTATTCTGCGATCTTGAGGGTAATTTTTATTCCAAAAACATCTTAATTGAAGGCACATTTGGAAACTATGTACGTCGAAACGATCTAAATATTTGTATAACTTCTAGTCCTTATAATGTTGCATATACCCGTAAAATGCACATATTGTTAACAATATTGCACACCATGTTAACTTTCAAAATCGGTCAATGAAATATAAAAAATCGAAAAGACAACTTTGGGTGGCCCACTTGAGGAAAACTTGACTCATTATCAGGGTTCGGAAATTCTCATTTATGGTCATTCGTTTTCATTCATTTATGAGATTTATCATGATCAGGCATGGGCAGAGACTTAGCTGGTGCTAAAAGAGCGTAAGTATCGCGTATACGTGTAGAAACGAGAGCGTAACGATGAGAACGCGACCATGCAAAGTGAATCAGACACACTAATACATTCTCACTTTTAGCTCACGCTTGTTTGTGGTAGTGCCCATCTCTGATAATGATCGATAATATTCCAAATCTATGTTTGCATTCTTTTATCGCGAGTGAAAAATGCAAACAAATTTATCATCTCTCACATTCGGAATGCGATCGACAACAAAATTTCCGCTGCACTGAGGGAAACAAATTTTAGAATTAAAAAAAAAAAACGTGCTAAATTTAAAAAAATACGGATATGAAAGAGCACCAACCCAACTCGTTTTAAATTTGAGTGTGTACGTTATAAAATATGTCGTTGCGAAGTCCACAGAAGCTTTTTCTTTCCGTCTGATGGTAATTGAACCCGGACGCTCTTGGTAGCAACCAATTGTATCAAGCGTCGTTGCACACTCAGCTACAGCCATACATCTAAATGTGTTTTCAAATGTTGAGTTTGAATCAACATCACAGCGCGCGATTAGTGCATGGTGTCGTACCATGTATGAACATATGTATGTAGATCAGTGTTGCCAGAACTTTTTGGGCCGACCGGCTAGATTGGCAAAAAAAAGCGGCTAAAAACGGCTAAAATGTTTTAGTGAAAATTCACATGCTTTATTTAAATAAATCGCAAGAAATGAAAGACTAGTTAACACCATTAATTTATATCGAGTGTATATTCCTCATCATCAAATGAATCACTATTGTATATATCACCTGAATTCATTAATTTTAAGAGATCGTCACCTACAGTAAAATTATGGCAGCATTTTTCTTCACGTTTTAAACCGTATCTTATATATAAAATAGCGTTTAACGTTTTAACGCACATTGGATTTCTTTGCTTAGTTTTTATTATATTCATTGAACTAAATATTCGCTCTACTTCTGCATTACTTATAGGCAAAACAAGAAAACTAAAAACTAGGTTGGAAAGGTCAGCAAAAGGGTTTTCTCCTAGGGCATTTCGAAATTGATAAACTTCGGCCCAAAATTTTACAGTTGAGTCTAAATTACCCTAGGTATATAACGTTAACCGTTGCCATTGCATCTCTATGGATGTTATTTCGTCGGCATTATATTTGTGTTTTTGTTGCTGTAATTGAACAAATACTTTTGGTTTAATTACTCTTAATGCATTTCCAACCGAAAAAAGTCAATTTTTTTTAGAATGGCAATATTTGTAGGGAGGCGTTGGCGTAATTCCTTTATTAAAGTGATAATAAAATAGCGACCATTTTCTGGAATTATTTTCTCGGCTTCGTGGTCAAAAGCGTTTGTGCTTACTTTTGTTTTTAAATACTCTTCAAAACTGTGATAAAACTGAGGAAATGGAGCAAGGTATGGTTCCAACGGGGAACATATAGGATAAAATGTGTCCGCGCTAATAACCACTAGGGAGCATAGATGCGAAAGTAAAACATTGAGTTCATTAAAAATCTTCATTGGGTCTGCATTATTGCTTTCGAACAACTTGTTTACTTTTTGCACCTGAAAATTAGGCAAATAGTAAAATCGGCTAAAAACGGCTAACTTTTTTTTACAAACCGGCTAACAAATCGGCTGCCGGCTAGATCGAATTTTCTCCGGCTAGTTGCTATCAAACCCGGCTAAATCTAGCCGGAAAACGGCTAAAATGGCAACGCTGATGTAGATACATATGTATGCATGTATGTGTTGTCACCGCTTTGCATGCTTTGTATACATATGCTTTCTTAATTACATATGAAAAAGAATCCGTGCAGTAAAAATGCTGCATTTTAATACGGGCGTATTTGATTTGAATATTTCCATTAGGGTAAACCCGGGTGATATGGCACAACTTTTTTTTCACAATATCTTCCAAAATAAACAAGATTTTGTTAAAAAAATTAAATGGAAATTCAGTTTCTTAAATTTATTAATATATTCTGTATATAAAAAACCAAAAACAAAAACCGTTCTTTACATAAAATGCCGAATAAAAATATATTAGGATACCCAGGTGAAATGTTGAACCCTATAAGGCGAAATGGCATACTACTTTTTTTTCAGAAGTTCATTCCCACATTTGTTGCAGGTGTTGACGTAACATATGCAACTATCGTGCAACCATTTTTTGCAGATCACACACTGTATCCAGTCATCTTTTGTAGAGGTTATATTGTAATCCTCACCACAACCAGCGCACAAATTTTCCTAAAAATCTTCCAATCCATCAGACTCGTCATCAAGGGGTACATTTTGTTCCTCCTCTGATGACCTGGACAAATCCAGGACTTGCTTTCTGTTTTTCGGTTTGTGAATGGGCGCAATTTTTGTATTTTTTGTTTTTTCTTCGCGCTTCATAGATTTTAGCAATTGCAGCGACCTGTTTTGCGGTGTTGTCAACACCCGTGCTTTTTGTGCCCTTTCACTTTTTTTTAGGCTTAGATACCGAAGGAACAGGACAGACATGATCTAGAGCTTTGCCGGGGGTGATATCAGAGGACTCTGTGGCATCAAATAAAGGGTCAACTACTTCCTGCAAGAATAAAATGTATTTGGGTAGAAAATGGTGATTTTGTGCCACTTTCAAATGCGTGTATCTTGTAATCTATTTGCTGCTTTTCCAAAGTGAAAAGTGGAAAGAAAGAGTGATGGTTAGCAAAATATTTATCAATTAAAACTTGTATTATAGTTTAAAGGTTGTGCCAAAGAAACGTCCGCATTTAAGTGACTTTAAAGTGAAATTGTACAATTAAAAAAAAATTATTTAGTGTTTTAAAAAATGTTTAAAAACGTTAAAAAAAACTCATCATTAATCGGTAGAATGGTCCCTGATCTCTTATAATCTTATATTGCGATTTTGTGCGATATTAAAGAAATTATAATTTTTCTTAGGTAACTACTTGGTACAAAATCATGAGTTTTATGAAATAATTCACGGTGTTATAATTTAAAAGTTGGAAAAAAACCTGTCAGATAACAAAGAGAAAGTTTTAAACTTAAGGACAGTGGCGGATTCGAGTCAATATTTAAAATAGAACATACGGGGGATCTGTTTATTGGGTTGGGATCCACTGGACCCCGTGTGACCATTACGCTATTTTGTGGAGGTGGGACCATTACGGGTTAATTTTTGCGCAGCAAGGCCACTACTTCTAGTCCTACTACTGGGCCAAGTTTTAAATTGATATCTCAACTTTTAGAATTTTGGCCACAATACAGGGTGAAATTTCCCATGTGGGGTGCAATGAGTTTTCAGTGTGTTTAAATTATGATATTATTTACAGTGATTTCGTTTCTTCCAAAAAATGTTACCCTTCCACAGTGCAAAATGTGTTTGTTGTTATACTCAACCCTGTAGAAGGGTATGTCTTTGCCTTCTTCTCCTTGTCCAGCTACCGCATTTCATAATATTATCGTTTGAAGCAATCATCTGATTTTCGGGGTAACCATCTCCCCTGAAAACGCTTCAAAGGGTAGTTAATGTGCGTTTTTTGCTTTACAAAAGTTTGACATTTTAATAACAGACACAAAATTTTCTCACCGTATCCCTTTATATTAGAATCGAACGACAAAAAAGAAATGGACAAAGAAAAGGCGAAGATGCTCTAAGAGCATTTGTGCATTAAATTAAAAAAAAACACTTACGTTATTTTCGTGGTTTGGGTTCGAGATGTATGCGGCTTAAAGGAGACATGATACCGTCAAACGTTTGCTTGTTTGTTTAATTCCCTGAACCGTCCCTGTTTTGATATGACACTTCATTCTTTTATTTCAAATTGAAAACACATTGCGATCATATTGTACTAGAAATATAGAAGTATTACATATGTATATACATAGATACTACAGTGTAATTCAGCGAATGAAAAGTTTACAAATATTCTACCACACTTTGTTAGAGATCTACCACTGTTTTTATCAGGGACCGAACATAACAGTTATTGATGAAAACTGTCATTGAAAAATTCACTATGAAGGGAATGTTCTACAACTAAGTGATACATACCAATCGATTTCTTTTTTCGGCCAGAATCAAATTTGAAAATAAATTTTTATGCAAAATTTAAAAAAATAACAATTATTTTTGATTTTTATTTTATAAATCCGAAATAACAATTATTTTTGATTTTTATTTAAATAATCTACAAATAACAGTTATTTTTGGTTTATATATTATATGTTTTAGATAATAGTTATTGAAGACTTTAATTCATAAAAGTCATCAATAAATAACAGTCAGTGACTTTTACTTATAAAAATCATCAATATAAATCAGTCACTGAATTTTATTTTTTAAGTCATACTTATAAAAGTCATTATTATTTCCCGCAGTAAAGAAGATGTTGGAGAACAAGCATATTTTTTATTATTGATCAGCTTAATAATATTCGAGCAAATTGCACATATGTATGTATATGGTTTTTTAAATTTAATATTTATTTATTTTCTGTTTAATTTTATTAGCAACAGTTTTTGTAGATTTTCAGAGGATAAATTATATCTCAAGTCAGTTAAAATCAACTTCAGTGCAGAAAATCCTCTTTCTACACTGGCTTGAGTAGCGGGCACGCTGTGGACAACCTTAGCCAACAAGTATAGGTGAGGGAGTGTATACTTTTTTTCTTCCCAATAATTCGTTAAATCGTTTTGTATACCAATTGACTTTGGATTATAATTTAATATTGCTGTCATTGCTGTTTTTAAGGAGTCATCTTCCTCATCCGATTCGTCACTGGAAGTAACCTCTATTGTGTTTAAAAAATAGCACTTAGCAATGATGAAGTACTTTCTGAAGCAGCAGTTTGGCACTCAGAAGATGCACTATTCCCATTTAGTGGTTTCTTTGAAACTGTGCCAGACTTCTACAAAACATTGAGGTGAAATTTATTGGTGTGTTTTTAGGAATGTGGGTTGCTTGAATTTTACTTACAACATTTGAAATCATATAAATTTGTCAAAAAAGCCGCTTTAAATTGTTTCTGGCCATCATTAACCGAATGGAGTTTTTCAGCAAGACCTTTCGTAACCTAGGATCCAAATATATCGCCGAAACAATGACTTCGTTGTCTAATAAAATGTTTTCTCTTCTTTCCAAACACTCCGCCAAAATGCTGCTATATGTACATTTGATTGTCTGCACTGTTAGTTTCATTTCAAGCCATAGCTTGTAGAAATCTCCTAAATACAGTTGCTCCGCTTGAAGTTTAAGAGTGGCCATATAAACCGGTTCTAATACCTTGACCAGGGGTCTTATCTCATCCCACTCAGCTAATAATAAGTTCCCACTTTCAAGATGTTCTTCGCAGAAACATTTTAAATTAAGAAGCGTCTTAAGCATGGTGTAGGTCGAGTTCCACCGTGTTTGCACGTCAACTTCTGGCTGTGGCAAGCTCTGACTTGAGATAATATATCTACCATAAAAAAGGCATGAGTACCAGGCACTCACGAAATTTGATGTGTAGATATCTGTGTCCCGAGCTAGTGTCAAAATGGACCTTCCCCTTAACCTCCAGTTACAGTCCAGATTGATTTTTTAATCAATTAGTTAATTGGATTAAATTCAATCCGATTAACCTTAATAATGATTAATTTTAATCTGAATAACCAGTTAATCGTAACCGCCATGAAAAAAATTAATTTTTAATCGTTAACCCTTGATAAAGTAGTTTTGGTGATAAATTAATTTATGCTAGAATTTTCCTGTGCACACAAGGTCAGTTAATCGCGTATGGCTAAGTCGAGAGCAAAGAAGTTTACACATCAAAATTAATAAAGATAACTTTATTTAACATAATTGTTTTGCTGTTGTGAATTATTTTAAAATAAGTTTAGTGATAAAATAAGCTTTTAATCTAAATTAGGCGAGTAAATTACCTGTTAGCAGGACATCTAAGTGTTTTTGCTAAAACCTGAGCTTTTGATAAGACGGCTTGTATCATTTAAAAAGTCTTTAACACCAAGTGGCAATGTATGGGCAGCACATTTAATTGATGCAATACTATTAATTTTGACTTCATTTATTAAAGGATCGTAGTCAATTTCCTCGGCCACAGCTGTAGAAGTACTCATCTCATCATCTTCGCTTAATATTTCGACGGCTTTAATCATATTTCTACCGTTTTCTGTGGTCACGCAGTATATTTGTTGCTTGGAAATTTGAAAACTATCTAGAACACCTTCGATTTCTTGGCATAAATTAGCTGCGGTATGTTTTTTATGCAACTCAATCATACCGATAGTATATATGACAATATTCTTGTTGTCGTAATACTGCACATTAATACCTAAAATACTACAATTAAGTCGCGAGGCGGTATCAAATTTAAGGCTAATCATTTTGCGTTTTAAAGAAGATCGAATTATATCTACTACGTGATCAAATTCTTCTGTAATGGCTGTCATTATATTTTTGGATGTAATTGGCCTCATCTCTAATCCACTAAATATTTGCTCTGTTAAAATCTTAAACGGCTTAGAGTCTAGAACTGCAAAGGGCATCTTCTCATTGGCGACTAATTCCACGCATGCCGCCTTGACATCCTTTTCGGAAAACTCGACCATAATTTTTTGCTTCTTCTCTGATGGCTCGCCGTTCGTCTCTGTTAAAAATTGCATATGCTGATTTGTACCAAGTAGCTCATTTGTTATGTAACTTGGTTAAAATTGCCGTTTAGTTTCAATAGCAACCATGTTAGCACATTAAAAAAATTGCATTGCTTTGATGAAATTCAAAAAATAAGCTGATTATAACATAATATTTACTGGGAAAGTACAAAATAACTCACCATCAATATTCCTCCAAGCGCTCTCATGCTTAGATTTTAAATGACGCTTTAGATTGGTCAAATAATTTCCTTGAAACTCATAACCGCATGTGTTACACTTCGCCTTATTTGTCTCAAGAAAAATTGTGAAGTAATTTCGCACAATTATATTCTGCTTACGACCCAACTTGTTCATTTAAATATAAAATAAAACTTCTATTGTAATGAGCAGGGAACGGATTTTTAGGCCCTAAAAACCTATAAAAAAGGCAAAATAAAATAACGAAATAGGCTGGAAAAGGCAAAATAAAATAGCGAAAAGGGCAGGAAAAGGCACTAGGTATTGCAAAAAAGGCAAAAAAAGGCAAAACAAACTAGCGAAAAAGGCAGGAAAAGGCACTAGGTATTGCAAACTAAGGCACTAAAAAAGTCAGAAAATACGACGAACAATCAAAAAATACATTTATTGTAGAAATGTTTATATTACAAGTAAAAAGAGAAAAACTATGAACTAGTTTCATTATATGAAAAATTTTACTTTGAATCTTTGACTATTTTATCCTTTCGAGTTTCTAACTCATAAAACTTTAATCTGTATAGTTGTAGTAACATTGAACCACAAGATGCATTTTGAATTTTTTTTGCAGGATTTTCATTCAGAAAAGCCTTGCATGTACTAAATGTGCGCTCGACGTAAGTTGATACAAGGTGAGCCCAATTTAAATATGGAACGTTTGAAACGTTCATATTATCAGGAATAAGGGCGTTTTCCTCGCCCTTTACAATTTTATCCACACACCTTGTTGTCTCCAAGCCTACGTTAGCTGAGAAAATGGCTTTGAATTTTTCCTACACCAATTTGGAAAGAGGTCCCTGCGCAGTCTATAAGCCGCAAGGGCATGTGTATATTTTTGAATCTTAAAAAAAAATTGTAAATGCTATAATCACGTTTTTAAAGGTAGAAAACGCAAATATCTTAAAAAAGGCAAAAAAGGGCAAATATCTTAAAAAAGGCAAAAGAAGCAAATATCTTAAAAAACGCAAAAAAGGCAACATCAAATGTGTATATATGGAATCAGGGAAAGCTAAATCGTCGACATTCTTAATCGAATCTCTTTAGCAGAAAAAAGGCATTTCCATAAAATCCGTTCCCTGGTAATGAGTATCGTTTTTGCGACGCAATAAATGGGTCAAAATATGTGTGTCCCAATAACTAAGTAATTGAAAAGAAATCTCGTGATTTTAAGGGTTAATTTCTATAAACTCTTGCATATACAGGATGTTCAACAACTGCACCCTTTATTTTTAAGGTAAAAAGTTGAAGTCAAAAGTTCATCTTTACTTTTCCTAGATGACAGCTTCTTCTGGAACTATTTATATTTGAAGTTGATTGGAGTAATTCAGTACTTAATCTGGCATAGTTGAAGATCAACTTTTAAGGCTAGTTTTTCAGTGCCAGTTTAAACTTAGATCACATAAACTGCGTTTAGATGAACAGCTGGCTGACATTCGATGGGCTAATCTTAGATTAAGCCAGTCATATCGAGCGTTTAAACTAAGTTTAAACCACCGCCGTGCACTAAAAAACTTGCCCTTAGTCTGAATCTTACTATGTTTTTGTCCTTAAAAATAAATTTCGTTATTTTGGAATATCCTGTATACACTGCACTAGCGTGTCTGTTAATTATCAAGTTCAGTCTGTCTTTCACATCGAAATAGTAGTAGAGTGAAAAGCTGCTAAGTCCACTTTTTATTAATATATACTTTGTTCTATTAAGGCCAAAGAAGGCACACAAAATCCATCAAGTCCAGAGGTATACGAAAACCTTTCATTATCCTCGTATTCTTCCCCTTCGAATGGAGGTTGTTTTTGCTTTAAATAAGCAAAAGTGTTAATTTCTAAATCTTACAAAATTCTTGAAAAAATACGATTTTAGGAAGTTTTTTTCCTCTACTGTAAAATAAAAAAATAATCTTAGAAGCTTTTCACTCTAAGCTAGCGATGCGTATGTTTGTACTTACGTACATACATACGTCGTACAAGTATATCGTAAGCTAATATGACGGCTTTAACACGGTTCAAATATTGAATTCAATTCTGCTCGCATGTGGGAGAGAGGGAGTGAGAAGAGAAGGGCGGAGTACACATGCGTCTGCACCGTCAAGTCGTTTCAAGCTTCTTGCCTTACTTTTGACATTTTCGTATTTCCCATTTAAATCGTGTGTATTGAATAGCGGCTAATGATACAACGTCGATACGAGTACCGAGTAGGGAATATTGATACTTTTCTCGAGTAGAATTAACGCGATACATTTTCACAAGTACTGAGTAAGTATCTTTAATACTGAAGATTATCGACGGGTAAACGATTTTTTTATTCACTTTTGTACAACACTAATAAATTTTAGTGGTCAATTATAAAAATTTAAACAAAGTTGAAAACTTACATATCGTCACCATTAATGCAAAGCAAAGCAATCTGATTTTTATTTATTTCTCATATTTGCTTTAAAAATACTTGGAAGTACGAGTATTATCGACACTTGTTTGCGAATATGGATACTGGCATCGATTATACTAGCCGTCATCGATTCGCCACTTCTCGCTCGCTGTGTTTGAGTTCCGGTCGCTTAAAGAAGAATTTTGCATGTGAAAGCAACAACAAAGTTAGCTAGCACGGATAGACGATAGCGAGTTTGGTTGTACCGCATTGAGTTCGTTCGTTTCGCCACTCGTTAACTGTTGGCGAATCGATGACGGCTACTTTAGAGTATTCTATATGAGCACTAGTATCGATGCTTTTCTAAAAACTTCTATCCCTAATAGCGGCACTATTGCTACTGTGTACATTAAAGTGGTCCAAAAATGTATGTAAAAAATAAGGTCGGATTTTTAATGCCACCCCCCCTAGGATTGTTATATACCGAAAAAAATATACCCATATTTTTTTATTTTGAAATAAAAAATAATTTAGGTAGTGCTCAAAGCGCTCAAAGTTTTCCACGTATTTTATATGGAGAAAAAACAACTTTTCGTAGAAATAGTGTAGAATTCTTGAAAATCAATATTTTTCGATCGGAAAACTTTACTTATCTTCAGGAGATTCCCAGTAATAATATTCAATTTATCCTTTAACAATTTTTTCATGGTAACTATATTTTATAGTTCCTCCAAAGCCCTTAGAAAATGCGATGGGGGACCAATAAAAAAGCTTTAATCATAAAAAATGGTTAAATAAACAATTGGATATTAATACTGGAAGTCTCCTGAAGAGAACCACAGTTTTCCGGTCGAAAAATAATGATTTTCAAGAGTTTTATACCATTTCTACGAAAAATTTTTTTTTCTCCATATAAAATACATGGCAAAATAACCGGCTAAACGGATTCAACTAAATTTCACATGTTTTATTTAATAAATCACAAGTAGAAAGACTAGTTCTTGGAGAGAAGTTGCAAATTCCAGCTATAAAAAATTTTTCCAGCAAGAATTTGCAACCAGGAAACACATATCATTGTGGCACATGGTTGGATTTTTTGTCGACGATAAATTTAATAACAAGTTCGTTAAATCTAAAAATTTATAAACTTGAGCGATTTTAAAATGAAAAATGTAAGTAAATACTTGTTTACTTAATGAATTTAGTTAATTCCAATGATTTGAAAGGTACTCCGCTGAAAAAAAAACTTTATTCGTAATCGGAATGCAATCTCAACCAGAGTCGATAGAGGAAACCCTACAGTTACTAAGACAAAGAAATTGAAACGTATGTTGAAGAAAGTCGGGCTAACAAGAAATATACATGCAGATCCTGTTTTTGCCACTCTGAAAGACTTTCAAAATTTCCTTACGATTTTCTGATGTTTGAAATGCAACCCTGGACGCTAGCTGATAGGGAAAATTCCAGCAAATTTGTGTTCGCCCAGAAATTTGCAAGATTCTCTACTTGAGAGAGAATTTGGGAGCATTTTTTCTACTATCTGATACTTTGAGTGATAATTCTCGCTGGATTTTCTACGAATAAACCTATTGTATTCCCGGAGAGTTTTGCTCTAAAATGTGTGTTCTTTTTTATTTTCATTTTGACGCATTACAGTGTTGGTTCTTTAAATTCAAGTCGGCCTTCGGTTTTTGGAATTTAAATAAGTTCTCATCAAAAAAAGTTTGTTTAAAAAATACATATATATATGTGTACATAGTGCTTGAAAATATCCATTTTTGCCTTACCTTTAAGCGTGGGAACAATATTGAATATGCGCTATCGGGGAAGAAAATACCTGTAATAACCCTGCAGTGAAAAGCCAAACCAGTTAGAAAAAATACTAGTTCATTAACTATTATGTGCCTACCAGTTCGACAATTTCGAAGAACAGCGACATCTGCCTTTGAATTGCCAAAGCCAAAAATAAAACGCAATGAATTGCTTTCCTTAAAAATGTCGGCTGTGGCGTCACGTGAAGACTACTGGTTCTGGTTCTGAAATCGCAAGATCGAGGCCGCTTGGAGGTGGTTAAGATTTTTAAAGTTAAATAAATGTAAGTAAAAATAATTTATTCAGTTTATAAATAAATAACAAATTTGAAAATCTAATTGCATTGCAAAAAAGCATTTAGGAAGAAATATAAAAACAAAGAAATTAAACAAAAAATTTTCTTTTATTAAATTTAAAAATTACAATAAAGAGCATAAACAAAAAAAAATTTATAAAAAAATAAAAATAAAATAAAAAATAGAAAATAAAAAAGTTTCCCTGCGCAAGGATTTGAACCTGGGACCTCAGGCTAACCATGCGCGTGCTCTGCTCTGTCGGCCATTGTGGCTGCTGGAGCGTCGCGAGCAAAAAGGCACTCTTATGCTTTTCACGGGGCATGAATTGGCAGACTATCTTATCAACTGGTATGATGCTACTAGTATTTATACTAGTAGATGCTGATGCATAGCCTGACAATTGGCATCTCGTAGGACATCGCAATGTTCAAAATACCAGTCGCTAACATTGAAAAAGGATAGAACGTGAACTAGTTCGGCTGAAACGCAAACCGGTAGAATTCTAGTTCACAACTAGTAGCTTTCCCTGCAGGGAATTGTTCTATGTATTAGCGCTATATCCAAACACAAACGCGTGTTAAGCAAACAGTGAAACTATTTATTTTCGAGATTTGCGAATAAAACTTCACACTTAAATTTAAGACACTCATAACAAATATTTTACGAAGAAAATTCCCGCTACGGCCTTCTTTAGAAAAACTATGTTCGTTTAAAATAAAAATAAGCGAAATCGGCCCAATTTTATATAACCCTGCCAGGCATGAAAGTTTTCTCCTCGATAAGGCTAGTAGCCATTTCTAACAGATTTTGGATCGCTTAGTCAAAAATGGAAACATATATTTCAATTTTAAGAAAACAAGGCAAATAGCAAAATGTACACAGATAATGTTTTGGATTCTAAGGTTATTTGAATAGACATTATCTCCGAGAAGAAGCATACAAGCTTGCCACCTATTCGAAATTAGTTAAAATTTAATTAAAAAATCATAATATGGATATCAAATGGAAGGTATTTTAAAGATCCCTAATTCAAAAAGTTTTTTTTTCAAGGTTGCCACCTATTTTGAATCGCATATTTATTTAATTTTTTGTTTACAAAAAAAGGTAAAATATTACTATTCATGGCTACCAAAAAAAGGTTCTTAAACAATGCTTTCTCAATATATAAAATGTTATTTCTTTAGGATAATAGTGTAAGGTTGCCACTTATTTCCGATTATACACAATTTATCCAAAACATCGCAGAAAATATTTTCCATCAGGGTTGCCACGTTTCTATGCAATACATTTTTTTTTGTTAATTTCAATCGAAATTTTTTTATGTATACACAGTACACATATGTTCAAAATATGTACCATTTATTCCAGCGTATTTCGGAATAGGGTTTCCACCTAAATTTTAGAGTAGAGAGGAATTAACTTAATAGATGTCGAAAACCTATTTTTGTTTATTTCCAAAATATTTTTTTAAAGCTATCCAAATATTTAAAACTTTAAAAAGTTTATATATGCACTCCGGGCAAAGCTCGGTCAACCTGGTACTATGCTATGATATATTGAAATAATTGGACCAAATTTTATGGAAATAGGTAAGATGGGCTGGTGCCACGCCCATTTAACAAAAATCAATAATCTTGTGTCTTGTAAAAAGATTGTTGTAAGTTGGCATCTTTAGTTCTTGAAAGATCGGAGTTTTCTTATTTCTGAAATTTACCGTTACATGATAAGTGGCAGTAATTTTAGTCCGATTTCAAAGATTTTCAACATATTGCTTTTTTGCGCCAAGATTGCTAAACGTGCCGAGTTTTTTGGAAATTGATGAACCGTATGTATGTAGGCGTAAGTGGGCGGTGCCACCCCCATTTTCCAAAAATTTTCCTAAATATCATTTTCTGATAAGAGGTCATTGTACTTATCGATTTTGAATAAATTAGCTTAAATAGTTACTAATTTATCGCAGTTTACGTATTTCTGTAATTTGCCGTTATATGCGAGGTGGGCGTGGTTCTTGCCTTGTCATTTCATCATAAGTGGGTGGGGCCACGCCCATTTTCCAAAAATTTCATAAAAATTGCATGCTGAAATTCTACTTCGCATACCAACTTTCAACAATTTGGATGCAATATTTGCGGAAATATCGTAGTTTTTGCATATTTCGAAAAAACCGTTGTATGGGATGTGGGCGTGGTTATTGTCCGATTTTTCCCATTTTCAATCCCAACCTACCTTGAATAAAGGGCAACCTACTCACCAAATTTCGTTGACATATCTCAAGTTTTGCTCGAGTTATCGTGTACACGGACAAATGGAGAGACGGACAGACAGACATGGCTTAATCGATTTCTCTTTTCATTCTGAGCATTTATGAGCTGTTACAAACAACCGTTATGTGAACAAAGTTATAATACCCTTGTGCACAAGTGCGCTCGGGTATAAAAATAAAAGTTCATATACATAGATTTTTGTTGTCGCTGAATCCGAATATGATTCTTGATTCTTCAAAGTTATCTAGAGGTGATGCCAAGGTCATCTCAAGGTCGAATTCAAAAGAATCGTATTGAATTTTCGGTTTTTTTCAAGGAATTTTTCTCTTCAAATGACCTCGAACCTGACGCGATGGAAACTAAGATTCGTATACAGAGCGTCGTATACCGTAGGGATATATACACTGAGGGAAAAAATATTAAAATCAAATAGAAACGTGGAATTCGAACCCTGACCATCTCTGGATATCAACAAATTGTGGCATGCATCTTTGCGCACTCAGCTACACCCAGGCATATAAATTTGCTTTCAAATGTTGAATATCCATCAACACCACAGCACGCGATTTGTACGGATAAACAGCCTGAAGGAAAGATTGGTTCAATTGCTCGAAAAATATAGTCGTAGGTATAGTAGCTTTGTATATAGACTAGAGATGGGCACGAGCCTAAATTTTCAGGCCCGGCCCGGCACGAGTGCAAAATCAACGTTAAGAATTTTAGTGGGGCCGGCCCGGCCCGGCCTGGCACGACGGGACACGTCCCAGCCCGAAAATAAAGAGACAACTTTTATTGTATGTATACATACATATGTATATATTTTTAATTTTGTGTTTATGTACATATGTATATTTACTGAAGCGAATCAATTTTTTACATAAAAGATTTTTATAATATATTTTCTGGGAAGTAGAAAAAGTCGAAGGTATTTTATGTACAGATATGTAAAAAAAACTACTAAGTAGCTAATTTTTTCTGTCGGTTTCCAAATATTCCTTTTTTTTTGCTTTTCTCTTATCAAAAGAGTTCTAATATGTACTTTTTTTTTTTCGTATAAAAACAAAAGCTTATCTAAATTTGTAGTATTAGCAACGGGCTTTTTCGTGCTTATTCATGCTTTTATGGAATTTACTGAACGTACATGCACGCACGAGTTCGTGCTGACAGCAAATACCCTGCAAAAATCGCGACTACTCCATGCATGCGTGTAAAGAGTACTCCCTAAGGATCAAGGAGTACTCCAAAATTAACCACAATTCATATAAAAAATATGGTCCAATTAACATTGCGATGTCCTAGGGCAGGACCATATACTCCATCTCTGCATTACATCAGAGTAGCACAAAACTACTCCCAACATACTCCAATGACATTGTCGTTATATTTTTTCGCTTCTCACACTTTTGTTCTTCACTTCACAGATGCTTTTTTTGAAATTAATAAAAACCAAAAACAAAAATTAAACATTACATGTTGCCTCTGACGACATTCGATCCCGAACATGCTGGGAGCTAAGAACTAACAGCGAGCATCTCTACACGTTCAGCTACAACCAGACATGCAAATGTACTTTCAAGTGCTTAACTTCAATCACATTTCGTTAAAACACGAGCAGTGATCGGGTAACAATAAGCTGGTGCAGAGACACGAGTTGGTCCGCTACAGCATGACAGAGGAGCACTTTTGTAAGTACTCCAATATACCACAAATAGACTACATGGTCCAACGATTTTTGCAGGGTATTCCGGTCCGTACCCGCGGGCTTACGCAGGTGCCCGCCAGGCCCCTACCAAAAGCCCGGCCTGTGCCCATCTCTAATCTAGACCAAAGATAGTCCAATAATATAAAGCAATGTAATGTAAAACAGGTTAATTGTACTAAAAGTGGTCCGAATGTAATGCATAAGGTATGAGTTTTGATCTAAAACTGGTTACAATGTCATGCAGTAGCCGTCAACGGGTACAATTAACGACTTGCTGATATTTAGGCACTTAGTCAACAAATTTTCATGTGCGACATTGGCATGCAGAGAGAGAATCCACTTAGAAAATCTGAGAACCCCGGTTCGAACCGCAGCCGGCGAAAGTTTTATTTTTGTTTTTTTTCCCCCCAAAATTGGTTACAATGTAATGCAGAAGCGGACAATTGGTCCGAGCCTAGGACATTCAATGTTAAATGTAAATAGAATTATACATGTTGTTGGACCAAACTTTGGACAAGTTACAATCACTTGCAGTCTAGTTTGTGGTGTGCTCTAAGTCTATTCCGAGATCCTACAGGGCATGTACTAGGTATGAATGTGTGTGTTGTCACCGCTCTCAGAGCGGCGCTCTGCATGCTTGGGGTGCGTATGTACACTCATATACATACTCAGATGTGAACCGTCAAATACGTGTGCAATAAATTTTGTATGAAAATATTATTTTTAAATACGAACATTTTTAAACTATAATCAAATATAAAGTATTAATTTCTACTATGCATTATTTCTCTCAGTGTAGGTTTGGTTCAATATGCAGACACTTTTTGATGTGAAACTTCTTTAGCGGCGGTTGGTTGGTTGGGAGTAAATTGACAAATTCAACGCAAATTGCACACGGAATTGATGCAACGAAAATGGTTGGGGCTGAAACAAGTGCTTAGGGAGTGTATGCAATTAAGTAGTATTGATTTAACAAAAACTCAAGTAGCACACTGGTGTATAACTTGGTGTAGATTTACGAATTTCGGTATAAATCTGATTAATTGCACCAAAATTCACAAATTTACACCAAGTTATACACCAGTGTGCTACTTGAGAACTTGCTAACAAAAGGGCAAAGGTGAAGGGGAATATGTAGAAGAAGAAAATGATAAACATAAAAGTAAAAACAAAGACAAATATAAAAAAAAAGTAAAGATAGAGATAGAGGAAGAAAGATTAAAATAAAGGTAATTATAGAGAAAAGGATATAGACGGAGACACAGAGACTCAATCTATGAACTATTGGATTTTAGAGATTTTCGGGATTTTCGAGACTTATCGATATAATAATCGATATTTTTATCGGTTTTGTTATCGATATTTTTATCGATTTTGTTATCGAAATTTTGATCTATATTGTTACTGATTTTGCTATCGATATCTTCGGAACTTATCGATATAATAATCGATATTTTCTATCGATTTTGTTATCGATTTTTTTGTTGATATTTTAAACAATTTTGTTAACGATGTTATTGGTTTTGTTATCGATGTTGTTATAGGTTTAGTTATTGATTATTTATCGATTTTGTTATTGATTTTGTTAACGACTTTGCTATCAATTTTGTTATCGGTTATTTATCGATTTTGGTATCAATTATTTATCGATTTTAAAATCGATTATTTATCGATTTTGTCCTCGACATTTTTGTCGAAATTTTCAACGATATTTTTATCGAACTTGTTATCGATTTTGTTATCGATTATCTATCGATCGTTATGTCAATTACTTATCGGTTTTGCTATCGTCTATTTATCGACTTTTGTTACCGCTTATTTATCGATTTTGTTATCGATATTTTTATCGATTTTGTTATCGATATTTTTATAGATTTTCTAGTCGATTTTTGTTATCAATTTTGTTATCGATTATTTATCGACTTTGCTATCGGAATTTTTATCGATTTTCTAGTCAAGTTTGCTCCCAGTAGTATTATCGGTTTTGCTATCGAAATTTTTATCGAATTTGTCATCGATTTTGTTATCGATATTTTTATCGGTTTTGTTATCGATATTTTGTGGGATGTTACTATCGATAAAGTATAAAGATAAAAATGAAGATAAAGGAAAACAGAATAACTTAAATGTTATTAGAACGAACAGGGGTAGAGGTAGGAATCTAGATAGAAAAAGGAGAAAAAATGTGAGACAAAATAGATATGTAACGTAAGTTTCACTTCTACAGTGTGGTCCAGGCGCACTTACTTTTTTTGTTAACCTGTGTATTTAATAAATAAAACTTTTCATTATAATAATTGTGAATATCATATTAGAACAAGGTGTACCTACACAAACATTTGACACCGCCTGTATATGCACAAATGCAAATATGTAAAGAAAATTTATTTTTTTACACGAATTGAAAATATTGCAATTTTTGTTAACGTTTAATATTATAAAAAAATGTATAAGTATGTATATTTTTTTGTTGGACGGCAAAAAATTGTACATTTTATTTTATTCTGAGCCATTTTACTTGAATATTGTGGTGCAAAAAATTTTGATGAAGTGGCAACCGTGGCTTTGCCGACTACTGCCTACTACCTACATATAGAAGTTCATATAGCAAACAGGCATAGAATTGCCCTGCAAAAAAATTTGCGACTAATCTCTAAAGAGAGTATTCCGAGATTACTCTCAATCGGGTACAATTGGGCATTAATTAGTCGCAACTAGTCTCATACGGGTACTAATGGAGGTCAATTAGTCTCGACTCATCCCTTATGGGTATAATTGGAGATCAGTTATGATATGTACGCACTTAGTCAATGAAATTTCATGTGCGGCGCTGGCACACAGAGAGAGTATTCGCCTAACAAAACTTAGCACCCCGGTTCGATTCTCAGCTGGCGCAAATTTTTATTTCTATTATTAAAAGTGACTAGTCGCTTTTTATACCCATTCGGGTATAAAGGTGAACAATTAGTCTCTTCATAGGACATGCTCGAACAAAAGCGAACAGTTCATTCCATATAAAGAGATGAAAAGTGGTATTAGTCGAATGCTTCGGATTGCTCCAGGAGTTATCCCGGATTAGTCCAATTTTTTGCAGGGTAATAAATTCTGATTGCTGTGTTAGTTACAAAACTATTACAGTAGTCCCCCGTTAATTGATCTTGAAATATTGCAGACTACTCGTTTAATGGAACAGTTCGTTTAATTACAGAAATCCCACTAAATTGGACAATCTGAACAATTAGAAAAATGCCTGTTGTACATATTTAATCTTCATCTGTATGTAATTTTCCAAATTAATTCCGTGTTACAGTGTTAAATTGACACTGCGTACAAAATGCATTGTTTTAATGTGAAACTACTTAAACAATATTTGTTTTGGTGAAAATGTGTTGGAATATGAATAAAACTTGGGTTTTTATGAAAAAACAATTTTCATTTATTTCATATTTACTACCTTATTATGTATTTCGAACGATAGGCCGCAGGAACGATTCGTTTCTGATGACACCGTCTCTGATTGTATTACGTCGATTAGGTTGCAATAGACTCGGTTACGTTTAAGCCGGCTAGAACTCTGCCGCCGGACTACTTTTTGAAACATTCCTCTGCAGACGAAGCGTTCGCGCTGCCTAAGGCTGTTAATGGAAAATATTCAAAGATAGAAGCATTTTTGATGACAAGTAAAGGAAAAATATTTATTGAAAAAAAACTTAGAGAACTAGGAAGATAGAAAGATATAGGAAAATATAATCATTTGCATTCAGCGCATACGTAGCAAGGAGCTATCTTTGTTGTAACACAATGATTGAGTGCAACTTGATGTTGGAGGTTCGTCCTCAGATCGAACAGGCATAAAAATGGCAAGAGCGTGTATTCCTCGTGGACTCCATTTTCGTTGGTGACTGTACGGATATCGAAGCTTTTGACCAAGTTCGATCAAAAACAAACGACAATGCATCCCCGCCTCACTTAGTTTGATTATAGAATTTTATAATATCGGGTTTTGGATCCTTTTCCGTACCATCAATGTGAACTGTGATTTGGTAAGTGGAGAGCATTACAAATGATCACGGCAAAATACAAATTCCGCTTGATGCATTAGCTTCTTCGTCATATCAAAATTTGTCTATTTCAAACTGATCAAACCAAGAACTTTCCATATTTTTAATTTTTATTATTGATGGCTAAGACTCAACCAATAATTAACAAGCAAAAAATAGCATAAAAGAACAGATAATCAAAAATAGAGTAGTATTTCCCATACAGTGTCAATTTGACACTTGAAATCCGAATTATGGAAATTTTTTGTACAGAAGTAACGGGAGTTTTTAAAATTCCTTAAATGAAAAACATACAAAATTTTTATATGATTTAGCTAATAAGCCGAGATATGAAGTGCATTTTTAAATTATATCTATGTAACGATGAAATTAAACAAATTAAACATATCTCAACGAAAGTAATAGGTTTGTTCCACACGAGCCCGCGGGTGCCCAAAACAGCCCAGAAAGCGTTCCTCATGCTAAAAAAGGGTAATAGGGAGCGAATACCTTCAACTTTTGAATCGCAAATGTCTTCTTCTTCGTTCCCGAAAGAGCCCGGACTTTTTTCCGGGCAGAAAGTTGCAAGGAGTCGATTTGAAATAACAGCTGTTGTTTGTTTACATGCGATTGCAGATTTTGTTACAAAAATAGAAAATAGCAATATTTGTTGATTCCGGTCACGAAACGTGGTTTTTTGCGTTCCTCACGCTGTGGGCACGGGCTGACACATTTTTGACACTTGAGAGAGAGTAACTTATTTTTACGCTCTATTTACCGAAACAGCCAAACAGTCAAAGTCAACTGTGCAAATTACCAATGGTGCACAAAACCTGTGTCTTTGCCACCCCGAAACGTATTCAATACTCATACTCAATATGCAATGTTTAATTAAAACTGCATATTACAGAAAATAAACACAAATTATGTATTTAATACTCTTAAAACGAAAATAAGCTCACTTAACGATGTCATCGCATAGCACATAAATGCTAATGCTAGTAGTAATATAGTATAATTACCGAGTGAGCTGACAGAGCCAAAAGCATTTCTTTGAATTTCATACGAATTTGTTTTTATGTTTTTACTTGTCACCAAGCCAAAATGTTGGCCAACAATCACTAAAAAGAGGGTTGTGGTCAGGGTTGCCACTGACTAAAAACAATATTTACCAGCCATTTGAAAAAAATTTACCAAATCTGAAAAAAATCTACTAATAACTTTTTTTTAGCTTTTTTATTAAAAACTATAGTTGTGTTCTATTTCCATAGAAATTAAAAGTTTATATTGAGCAACTTTTTATTTAACTATTGATATGGTATTTAAGATCACATTAATGACATCTTCTCGATTTCCTTCAACCAAAATCGAAAGTGATGAGGCAAAGGCAACAACGAAACTTCATCATTTAAAACAAACTTAAATGGATTTATTATAGAGAAATACAGCGACTCAAAAAGCCCCTTGGTGATTTTTCTTATATTCACAATGTTGTTCAAGTAATTTTTTTTTTGCTATAGATAACTCCAGGGACTGAAAAAACGCCTTTTATTTTATTTTATTTTATTTTATTATTGTTCAAGTAATTTTTTTGCTATTTTTGTTTGTTTAAGAATATTGTTTGCGATTGAACCAAATCCATAAAAATCGAGGATTCAAAATATATAAAACATTTAGAAAAATTTCAAAAATTTTCGTCTAAATGTCGAGTTTTTTAATCTGAGTTTTTTGGTATTCAGATGGAAGTTTAGTATAACAAACAATGTAGAAAGAAATTTATAATAAAACGATAAGCACGAGAAATAAAGTGGGCACGAAACGTTTTATTTGTTTTTCAAACCAAATACATTAACAAAAATTTACTAAAATGAACGAAAATTTACCTTTTTACCAATCCAAATTTTTTCTACCAATTTTGGTAATAATTTACCAAATGGCAACCCTAGTTGTGGTTAGTCATTTGGACTGCTAAGTTGGTGGGCGTTTGCATGAAGCATAATTTATTATCACCGCACTGAACTGTTTTGGCGAGGCTAGTTCAGCGAGATGTAATTCAATCCACTAAATTAAAATCGCAAGCGCACGTAATCGCCTACAAAAGTTGGTAGCCCAGCCAAGTTACCTAGTTTACTGGCGAAAAAAAATCCCGAAAAACACGAGCGTGAGCGGTATGATGAATGGACTTTAAAACAAAGGCAGCGTGCTGACCCGAGGCTATTGTTGCCAGCATTGTGAGTACGTTGAGCAAAAAGTGGCAGTGTAAAACTATCCTTCAAACACCGCTCTTCGCCTTTGCCTGTCAAGTTTTGAAGGTGCCTTTTTCAGTGCACTGGAAAAGTTTATTTACCATTAATTACTCATAAAGTTTGTTCCGCTGAATATCAAAGGATTCTCTTCAAAGATGTCGGTATGTACATTTGTATGTACCCTGCAGTGAAAAGCTAAACCAGTATGCACAAATTCCAGTTCATGAACTATTATTTAAGGATAAAAGTCATACCAGTTCGTTATGAACCATAATTACACCAGTTCCGCGCAGAAAAAAGTAAACTAGTTGGTAGAAATTCTAGTTCGAAAACTGGTATTAAATGGGAGAGTCATACCAGTTCGTCATGGACTATAATTATACCAGTTCTCCGCAGTGAAATGCCAAACCAGCCAGTATAAATACTAGTTCATTAACCAGTATGTGCTAAAGCGACGGCGTACCATTTCGGCGATTTCGAACAAGTTATGCGATCAGCGACATCTGTCTTTGAATAGGCATAACCAAAACTAAAACTGGTTAATTGCTTTCATCACAAATGTCGGCTGTGGCGTCGAGTGAAGACTACCGATTCTGGTTCTGAGATCTCAGGTTCGAGTGCGCGTGGAAGTTGTTAAAGTAAAGTAAGTAAATCAATTTAAATAATTATTTCAATTTAAATATAAAATAAAAATTGTACATAAATTTAATTTGATTTGGAAAAAAACCTAAATACTCAAGTACCATAAAAAAATGAAAATAAATCATTTTTTGTTTTTTTTTTTTGAAAACAATAAATTTAAAAAGTACAAGAGATATAAATAAAAAAATAAGCAAAAATAAAAAAAGATTCGCCCACTGAGATTCGAACTGGGATCTCTTGATTTGGCGTGCCAAAGCTTTACTTTGTCGACCATTGCCACTGTTGCAGCCCCGCGAGCAAAATGACATACTTATGCTTTTCACGGGGGATGAATAGGCAGTCTATCCCGTCAACTGGAATGATGCTACTAGTATTTCTACTGGTAGCGTGCTGATGCAGGAGCGGACAATTGGCATCTCCTATGACACCGCCATGTTAAAAATACCAGTCGCTATCATTGAAAAAGGATACAACGTGAACTAGTTGGGCTGAAACGCAAACTGGTAGCATTCTGGTTCACAACTGGTAGCTTTCCCTGCAGGGTAGTTGTGCATAAGTATGCTCCTTTACAATACGTCAGTACAATTTGCTACGTCAATATTCTAATATATTAAATAATAAATCATAACCAGTGATGGGCAAAATGGATTTACTAAGTGTTAAGTACTAAGTAGTATTTATGTTATTTTGGATATTACTGAATACCGTATTATGCTAGTATTTACTTATTTTCATGTCGTTAAGTACTTAGTATACAAGTTTTTAGTTAGTTTCGCCCAAACGCGGCACCGCGTACAAAAGTAGATACTTTGAGACTTTGACTTCACCAACTACCGCATACCAAGTATTTTATTTATTTCAGGATTTTGAATAAATACTAAATACTTGCTATTTACTCATGGTAGAATAAAGATTTTCGGGATTTTCCAAACTATTTCAAGATTTTCGAGAGTGCTTTGCGGTGTTTAGGATTTTCCAGACTACTTCGGTATTTTCAGGACTATTTCAGGATTTTCGGTATTGAAGGGACTATTTCGGGAATCTCGGGACTAGTTCGACGCTAGTTTGGAGCCAAATCGGGCATAGTTTGCACCTAGTTCAGGAACTAGTTTGCGACCTAGTTGTGAACTAGTTCAGGCCTAGTTCGGGCCCAATTCAAGACCAATTTGGGGCTAGTTTGTGAGCAGTTTGGAACTAGTTTGGCTCACTCTGGCAGTCTTTTGAAAGGCCAACTGACAAATTAAACGAAACGGAATCGTCCCCGAATTGTTCACGATCTAAGCCTGAAGTAGTACTGACTTGGTCCGAAGCTAATACCCAACTATACCTGAACTGTTACCAAACTAACCCCGAACTGGTCCACATCTAGTCTCGAATTGGTCCCGAGATAGTACCCAACTAATGCCGAAATGGTCCTGAACAAGCCTCGTCCTTTAAAACTTAAAAATTTTTTGATCACTTATAACACTGTACAGCACTCGGGTGGGTATTGGACCAAACCAACTTTTTTTAAGAGACTGAGTTATAAGTAAAAAAAGTAATTTCTCCGCTTTTCGAAGTTAGATCCGAAATCGAGATATGGGCCTTCGAAGTTCGAAATTGGACCTTTGGTAAAAAATTATTTTTAATCATTGCATGCAAATAGCAAAAAAAGTAAAAAAAACGTGCTCCGCCTTTTGCGGTTTTTTTTTGTGAAAACTTATATTACAGGTGCTATAACGGGTCAAAGGTCAAATCTTCCAAAAATTAAAAACATGATATCTCAGAAAATTTTTAACTGATTTTTAAAAAATTCGTATCGTTGTAGAGGTGATTTAACCCCCCTTCTTGATGTGCATATTTGTATACTCCGTATATAAAAATTTGAGAAAAAACAAATTTAAATGAAAAAAAAACTTTTTTTGTATATAAAAATATTTTAAACAAAAAATTTATTAAATTAAAAAAATAATGGCATCGTTGTTAAAGCGATTAAACCCTCTTTCGTCTAATATGCATATTTGTATACTTCGTATATAATTGGTATCATAATAAAGGCGATTAATCCCCCTTTCTTCTTATATGCATAATTGTATACTTCGTGAATAAAAATTTGAGAAAAAAAACTTAAGAGGAAAAAATAATATTTTTTTATAAAAAAAAAAAAATTTTAACAAAAAAAGTACTCACCGATTTTTAAAAAATTGGCATCTTTGTTAAGGTGATTAAACCCTCTTTCGTCTAATATGCCGCTGTCGTGTAGTGGTAAGCAGTGCGCGCTTCCACTCCGCAGGACCCGAGTTCAAACCCTGGTCAAAGCAACATCGCAAAAAATGTAGAAAAAAGGTTTTTTCTTAACAGCGGTCGTCCGTCGGCAGGCAATGGCAAACCTCCGATCGTATTTCTGCCATGAAAAAACAGCTTCTCATAAAAATACAATCGCCGTTCGGAGTCGGCGTAAAACTGTAGGTCCCTTCGCCTTGTGTGACAATATCAAGGCGCACGCCACAAGTCGGAGGAGAAGCTCGGCCAAACACTAACATATGTGTAAGCGCCAATCTATTATTATTATTAATACAATTGAATTGAATTCAGTTGAAAACAAATAATTATTGGTGTTTTAAGCACTAATTCGTTCTTGTTCACTCACAGCCCTGTTAAAAATTAACCAAAACTATATGTAACAGAAGTCTAAGGCATATAAAAACACCATGGTTTTTGATCTTTTACATAACAGGTTATATATGAAAATTAAAGGTAATCTTCCGTTTTATTTAAGTAAAGTATTGAATTGTATTACTAATTAGTAATTTTTTTGTTTAAAATATTTTGTATAAGAAA
>NW_023459869.1:0-5425 GCF_013731165.1 Rhagoletis pomonella | reverse complement strand
AAAATATTTTGTATAAGAAAAAATTGGTATTTTTTCCTTTTAAGTGTTTTTCTTAAATTTTTATATGGGTGTTTCCATCGGAAGGTCCACCACGATAAAAAAAAAAAAGTCTTATATCTAACGTGTTTACAGGCCGATTTGTCTGCTTTTTAAAATATATACTGGCTATAAAAGTAGAATCATGTTTGCGTAAAATGGTCTTCCTAGGTGGCGCCATGGTCGAGATATTTCGAAAAACCGTATTTATGGTCCGATTTGGTTCGAATTTGGCGTATGTAGTTGAAACATATTTTTTGTCACGTAACGACACTCCTTTTAAATGCTTATATTTCAGGACCAAGCAGTTCGATCGTTTTCATTTTTCGGTTAAATATAGAGCTAATTATGTGCTATACAATGGCCCAAAAAAGTTAAAGAACACAAATGGTATTCCTTGTTTGTATCACATTGAAACGTACGACTGTCACGTATGCGACGTATGGAAATACCCACATACGAAGTATACAAATATGCATATCAGAAGAAAGAGGGTTTAATCGCCTTTACAACCGTATCAATTCTTTAAAAATCGGTTGATAATTTTCTTGTTTAAAATATTTTTTTTTTTATAAAAGAAAGTTTTTTTTTCCTTTAAATGTGGTTTTTCTCAAATTTTTATATACGAAGTATACAAATATGCATTCCAGAAGAAAGAGGTTTAATCGCCTTTACAGCGATACCAATCTTAAAAAAATCGGTTAGTATTTTTTGTTTAAAATATTTTTTTTTATAAAAAAAGGTATTTGTTCCTTTAAATGCGTGTTTTGTTTTATCTTATAAACGAAGAAAGGGGATTTAATCGCCTTTATAACGATACAAACCTTTTAAAAATCGGTTAGTAATTTTTTTGTTTAAATTTTTTTATAAAAAAAAACGTATTTTTTTCTTTAAATGTGTTCTTTCTCAAATTTTTGTTTACGAAGTATACAAATATGCATATTAGAAGAAAACGGATTTAACCCTCCTTACAAAGATACCAATTTAAAAAAAAAACTGTTTATAATTTTTTTTGTTTAAAATATCTTTTTTTATATAACAAGGTATTTTTTCATTTAAATGTATTTTTTCGAAAATTTTTATATACACAGTATACAAATATGCATATCGTAAGAAAGGGGGTTTAATAGCCTTTACAACGATATAAATTAAAAAAAAAAATCAGTTCAAAATTGTTTGCACTATAAGGAATTTAATTTTTCTAAGAACTTAACTTTGACCCCTTATAGAACCTTTAATATAAGTTTGCACAAAAAAAGTTATATACCATTTACATAAGAGTAAAAAGAGGACTACGTCTGTATTTTTAGGTTTTTAGTTATTTACATGCAATAATTAAATGTAATTTTTTAACAAAGGTCCTATTTCGAACCTCGAAGGCCCATATCTCGATTTCGGAGGTCAACTTCGAAAAACGGAGAAATCACTGTTTACCTATGACTTAATCTCTTAAAAACATTTGTTTTGCCCAATACCCAGAAAAAAGGTTGATTTTTCCGTACAGTGTAATTATTAAGAAAATACTTATATTATACAAGCAGACCCGGCGAACTTCGTCCCGCCCAAAATTTTTATATATTTTATTGAAACTTTTTGGTCTAACATTTTCACCAACAATTCACGTTTACGATTTTCATTGGCACATTCGTCTGCTAAGATTATGGTTTAGTGATCATTTGCCGCTTTAAATAACCTAAGGAAAGTGTTATCATATGAAACACCTCTTTGAGGTAAACTTTTCGAGGGACGAAAGCTGAACTAGAAACACAAAATTTATGATATCAATTTCGTGACGAAAATTATACGCATTCTTCAACTGCCTTGGAAACGTAGGGAAAATCTTTTTTATTCATACGAATCGTAGCTAAACTTTTGTTTTTTATTTTGTGTTTCTAGCAGTAGACGGAATTTCGCAACGTTCCGAACAAATAATAAAAGATTTTCCGTACGTTTCAAAGGCAGTTAAAAAATGCGTATAATTTTCGTCACGAAATTGGTATCATAAATTCCCTGCAGTGAAACCCCAAACTAGTCAGGAAAAATACTAGTTTACAACCAGAAATTCCTGACTGAAACCGAACTAGTTCAAAAGTGATCAGACTTGTAGTAAGTACAAAAGGATTTATTCATGCCCAGTTTTATTTGACTTCGACAGTTTAATGCAATAGAGTACACAAAATATTATAACTTTTATTTGAGTATATGGTAAACCGTTAAAGAGAGTACGTACTCGCAATTTTACCATACCTGATAAATAATGATTAATATTCATATTGATTATTAATTAAACCATGTTTTTTGGGATAACCGTTTAACCGACCGACGAATACCGACATTAATAATATAATAATAGATTGGCGCTTACACATATGTTAGTGTTTGGCCGAGCTTCTCCTCCGATTTGTGGTGTGCGCCTTGATGTTGTCACACAAAGCGGAGGGACCTACAGTTTTACGCCGACTCCGAACGGCGATTTTATTTTTATGAGAAGCTGTTTTTCATGGCAGAAATACACTCGGAGGTCTGCCATTGCCTGCCGAGGGACGACCGCTGTTAAGAAAAAACCTTTTTTCTATATTTTTGCGATGTTGCTTTGACCAGGGTTTGAACCCAGGCGTTGCGGAGTGGAAGCGCGCACTGCTTACCACTACACTACAGCGGCCGACTAATATACCGACCTTAACACCTGCTTAATGATTAATAATTAATTACTTAAACAAAATATTTTAATTAATTCGTTAACTTTAATTACATCATTATTTGATTATTTTTGACTTTTTTTATTACACGATTAATATAATTATTTGATTAATTTCAATTATCAATCAACAAGCCAAAGTATAGACACATATTAAGAATCTTTAATAGCTGCTTGAATTATTTATTTGTTTTATTCTTATCCAAATCTCTAATTTTAAACACTAATTATTACTTTAAAAAAATTTTTTATTCACTTAGTTCACTCAAAAATTAACTAAGGTATCTTTTTATTTTTAACTAAAATGTTTTCCATATTCAAACTTTTACTTTTAATATAATTTAATCGAAAATTCATTTAAATTTATGTTCGAAAGTTGAAATATTTATGTATTTATTTTTCCATTTAATAAATACTCAAAAAATTTAACACTACATAAAATTGTGTAATGTATTAAAGTGTACTTAATCAAAAGTTTTTTATTGTATCTTCATGAATTTATTATATTTTTTGACTTCCAAAGTAGTCATTTTGGCCTATAATTATACTAGTATTTTTCTGTCTATTTTGAACTAGTATGAGACTGATATATTTCTGACCGAAATCTGACAATTGCCATCTCGTAGGACATCCCCGTGTTAAAAATACCAGTTGATTGTATGGAAAAAATATAGTTGGCTGACTAGTTGGGCATGCAGTTCATACTAGTTGTGAGGTAGTTTACAACTAGTACATTTGACTACAGGGTTTTGTGTTTCTAGTTCAGCTTTCGTCACTCGAAAATTTTACCTCAAAGAGGTGTTTTATTTGATATCAATTATTTTAGGGTAGCAAATTTAAAATCGACGAAAATACATACAAATAAATTGCTAAAAATATTATCTAAATCTCATTTATTTATTCAAATCGATGTGTGTATTGAAACACATAATTTTTCGAATACGGAATAAAGCGAAAAACAATGATCATATCCTTTGTATTCGAAAAAATTAAAAATAAAAAAAAAACATTATGAGAAATGATAAAAAGTTATCAACTCGGTACCAACTTTGGATACAGTAAACAACTGTATTCGTCTGATTGTCTCGTATTTTATTTTTGTTAAGATTTCTACCGGGTGTGGGGCGCACACATGTGCTTTTTTTAAGAAGTTTTACTTCAATCACGTTTAAGGTGTTGCAGTCGTGATATTAAACTAATGCTTTTTTTCTCAAGTAGTTTTGCTCAGTGGCAATTTATACATTTGTATGTAAATAGCGGTCGTCCCTCGGCAGGCAATGGCGAACCTCCGAGTGTATTTCTGCCATGAAAAACAGCTTCTCATAAAAATACAATCGCCGTTCGGAGTCGGCGTAAAACTGTAGGTCCCTCCGCTTTGTGTGACAACATCAAGGCGCACGCCACAAATCGGAGGAGAAGCTCGGCCAAACACTAACATATGTGTAAGCGCCAATCTATTATTATTATTATGTAAATAGTAGCGGCACATTGGGTGAACTAAATGCATTTATACATACATATTTATGTACAACTGTAGGTAATATTATACGCGTCTTCACAGGATGGTTAAGTGCGGGTGATAAACCCATGTTAAATACTGTGTACATACCTGCAATTAAAATAAGGAAAAATGTTACAATTTCGGAATGTGACTGAAAAAAAACTCTAAAATACACATAAGTTGTGGTTTCCAAGACATGTACGAAGTGATTAGCACAGCTGCATCCTTCAACTTGTCAACTCGCGGAAAATTCCCCGATTTGCAGGGAATTTCGGTTTAAGTGGCAATCGGGGAATGGGCGATATTTTTCGGGAACTGGGTATGTTATTTTTATATCTTAAAGTAACCAAATTAGACGGATTATTAATTTTTAACCATTTGACCCTTTTTGGAGTGACATTTTTTCAATTTGAGTAGCAATATCTCCACAACAAGAGTTTTCCCAGACATAAGCTATATACCAGTTAAAAGCTAAGGTTTTGGGCTAGATTTGTGGAAATAAAGGATAAAATCGACTGACCACTTTTTGAGAAGATGCCCGAAATGTATATTTTCAGCAGCCCGATTTTTAGTTTTCAGGCGATAACGTTATGACATATTTATATTTTATAAACACAAAATAAAGCGTTAGATAGCTTGTTTGAAGGCCCTTCTACTGATATTCATAACAATGACATG
The DNA here is from genome assembly GCF_013731165.1 of Rhagoletis pomonella. Classification (NCBI taxonomy): domain Eukaryota; kingdom Metazoa; phylum Arthropoda; class Insecta; order Diptera; family Tephritidae; genus Rhagoletis; species Rhagoletis pomonella. Next base: position 512 of record NW_023459869.1, on the reverse strand, counting down.
GACTGAGTAGTGCCGCCTCAGTGGTAGTTTAAAAAATTGCCTTTTTTCGAATTTCAGGCAGCAGCCACGCCCACAAAGGCATACGAATCAAGATATCCTGGAACAAAACCTTCTTAGTTTCTTTTGTAATTTAATTCCTGAAAGTTTGAACAAAATTAAATGAAGGTACGTACAGACGCCACATACATACCAAAACATCTCGTAGTGGAGACACGAACCAAAACACATTTACCTCTATATCTTTCCAACTTGTAGCCGGAACCTAATATATAAGGTATCGTTTGAAAGGTAATGGCCTATAGAATAACAGTAAATATGTTGGGTGTACACTAGGGTGGTCCAAAAATGTATGGGAGAAAAGTAAAATCGGAAATTTAAAGCTCTCACCCCCTAGGATTGTTCTATACCGAAAAAAAATATACCTCTGTTTTTTTTATTTTAAAATAAAAATATATTTAGAGGTCACCCACAGCGCTCAAAGTTTCCCATGTATTTTGTATGGGGAAAAAAAG
>NW_023459868.1:0-46854 GCF_013731165.1 Rhagoletis pomonella | reverse complement strand
ACTTAGTAAAAACTTTTTAAAGGGTCGCAAATCAAACCTGCGCCACGATGACAGGTAATAAGATCAACGGAAATAAGGTCAATTGACTTTATTTCCCACCCTGGTGCGATATAAAGTCAATTGGAATTACTACCCTTTTAAAAACGAAATAAAATCCATTGACATTATTTCTCTTTCAAATATTAAATTTGCTTAGCTTCGCGGAAGCCCGCGTCAGCGCGCCCCGCGTACCCCGCGCGACCGCCGCGCACACCACGTCACGCTACGCCATCCCTATTGTACTTCAAATGGCACTTAATTTTTCAATTTGGCACAAAGTGCCAAAATGGCACTTTTGTAAAAAAAATAACATTTCAATTCATTTTTGTGAACCCTTTTGCGTGCACCTCTTTTTCTCAACTAAAATTTTCTAAGTTATAAAGGCTATTCAACTGGTTTATCTTATTTTATCATTGCACTTTTGTTTTGAAAATGTGGCCTTATTTTATTGCTAAATGTAAATGACTAAAAGGAATGACACCTTTTTTGTCACTTTTATTTTTCTATTCGGCACATTTTGGGACTTTTTTATCCTCAATATGGCACCTCATAACTAAGGATAGTTGGCAGCCCTGATTGGAAGATATCTGCTGTGTTTTGGCAACAACTTGTCTGCAGTAAAAAGCATATAATTTGTGTTTCAAAAGTGTGTGAAAACCAATCAATTAACTTATATGATTTCGGTTCCGATTTTAAATAATCAATAATTGTTTATATGTGCCATCTAATAAATAGTGTCGTCGTTTTCCTTAGCTGCTTTTAAATGATGTCGTCACAAATTGCTGGCGGAGACATGAATACAGTGTAAGAAAATTCTTTTTCTATAATTGTTTCCTTATAGAAAGGTTGGTTTCTTTTCCACCTTAAACATTCCGAATTCGTTCAAAATGTGCTAATTTAAAACACAGAATTCTTTCAGTGTTCCTGCGGAGTTTTTGGACATGGACTGTTTCTTCAAGTTAATAGTGTTCGCTTTATTTTTGTGGAAACGAAACATGTTTTGTAAGTTATGGATCATTTCTACACTCTTTCTTCAAATATTTCTCGTATTCCAGCTGTGCGCAGGCGTTTAGTGTTTCGCATCGTGTTTTTACATATTCGAAATTTAAATTTTTTTAATAAAACCAATTTGTGGTAGTTCATGATTGTGTGTGGATTAATATCACAACACTGAGGATTTGGCAATAACCTTTTTCATCTACTAAAAAACAACTTTTACGGGGCAATGTTTATTGTAAGAACAACATTTTTTTCTATGAATCGACATACTTTAAACATTGTTGACGCTATTTCCATTTGAATGAGGAAATAGCGCCAATGACTTTATTTCCAAATTTTTGTTGACTTTATTTCGCTTTTGAAAAGGTAATAATGTCAATTGACTTTATTTCGCACCAGGGTGGGAAATAAAATCAGTTGACTTTATTTCCGTTGATCTTGTTACCTGTCACCCTGCGCCACTATATAACTACTCGCTCGAGGCTACAAACTTGAAAAACTTGAAACTTGAACAAAATTGTAAATTCTTTTCGATTGGCACTGCATCAGTTGAGAGGACTTTCAGTTATATTTATTTATTTTTATTGCGTTGCAATAATTACTTTTTGAGAACATCATCGCAAAGAGTGCAAATAGTGATGGCAAAAAAAAAAATTAATAATCGATTAATCGGTTAATTGATTAATCGAAAGCATTCGATTAATTATAGCGCACGACAAGATTTTTTTTGTTATTTAATTTTAGTTATTTTTTTCTGAATGTGGCTTATTCTTTAGCAAAAAAAAACGTATAAATATAAATATATCAAACTTTGTGCAATATTAAAAAAAAAATAAACAAAAAATTCCAGCTTTTTAATTACATTTCTTAGAAAGATTTTCAGTATGCAGATTTTTAGCCCATTAAATTTTTGTATGAAAAATTCCAAAACTGAAGTATCTGGATCTTACCGCTGATTTTTGGTATTTTTCTGTTTGGTAATGGTGTTGCTTATATTCTTCCATATAAAAAAGAAGAAAATGCGCAACACCGAATTCGGAAAATAAAACGAAAATACGTGCATACCTGGGTAGTGATTTTTTAGTAGCTATTTAGGTTAAGCTTGTGTTGCGGTTTTTGGCAAAAATATCATTTAAAAAATTTGCAGATTACGGGATTGTAAAAAACATCCCAACTTATTTTGATTCATACATTATTGTGTGAGTAAATTGGTAAATTTTTGATGGTTTCTTTTCGATTATTTTGAAAAATTAATCGGTTAATCGCTCGATTAATCGAAAGGAAAATTTCGATACAATTAAATCGTTAACCGAATATAATCGGTTATTCGATTAATCGTGCCATCAATAGGGCTGCAAATGTCGGATGTATCTTCCTGACTTTCATCTTCACAATCTAGCATCATGGCACAATCGTTGTTTAAACACCGTTTTTTCCAAAGAATTCTTCATGCTCATTCTTTTGGTTGTTTCGGAATTTGGAGAACCTGTCACGTCATCAGCGTTTTTCGATTTTAGTTTTTGTAATTCCTTTTTAATGCTTTCTTCTGTGACTGGTTAGATATACGTCTGTGCACTTGCACAATATTCCAGGGACCGAAAATAGCAGTTATTTTTTCCGAGTTAAATTTGGCCAATATTTTTTATTCCGAAATAAACGTCCTATCCGGATAATAAAGAAACCGCTTATCCAAATTAAATAAATTTGGTATCATATGAAAGAGGATTGAAAAACCGTTTAAACAGAAATAACGAATGAAGGTTACCACCTCTATTTATATTTTTTTATAACTTAATACTAAAGAAATTCATGTAAATACATATTTGACCCAATGTTTGCTCTGTGGTAATTAATTAACATTTTTTATTGAAATATTTTTCAATGTGTGGCTTCCTCGTTTAGACATATCAGTTTTGAAGCTATTTAAGTCCTCTTTCATTGGAAACTTGTTTAATTTGGATAAGCGGTTTGTTTATTATCCGGAAAGTACTTTTATTTCGGAATAAAAAATATTTGGACAAGTTTAACTCATAAAAAAGTGTAATTTTCGGTCCCTTCAATATTCGCATTCGCAAAAGATCCGCATTGGTTTTTGCGAATGCGAAAGCGAATGCGAATGTTAAAATTAATGCGGAAGCTCCGCGGTTGCGAATGCGAATGCGAATATTCGCAACAACCCTGGTTCGAATTACCGCAATGATTTTTGCACTCTCTCCAGCTGATTAATAATGTCGCATTGTCCTGTGCCCTCGACCACTCAATGACACCATGCGTGAGGTAAGAATATTTTCTTTAAAAAATATTTCAAGTACACATTTTCTTTGTTGAAATCGCCGCTTATACAGATTTCCTTGACGAGGTCCACCTCATGGAGGCACTGAATTGAGAGAAAATATTCTGTTGGTAGTCATAAAAGTGAGTAACTTTGATTTCCTAATGTACAATCATAAACTTGAATATACATTCTTATGTATTTTCATACATACGTACGTTAATACAAATATTCATACATAACCGTCGTGACCTCTTACAATCTCTTTTAATCCCATACATACATAACTGACCTACTTTGGCACGCAAATTTTTTCACGTTTTTCATAGTCATTCATCAAAAGAGCAAATATGTACATAATTGCGCACCTGTACAAACTGATTGCCGGCAAAATGCCGGTTGAAGTTTTTGGCGCCCAAATTTTTTCCATACATATGTATAATATGCATGTAAAAGTGTACAGCACAAATGACCAAAATCCGCCACAGAAAACAATAAAAAATATTAATAAAAAAGCAAACAATGAGTAAAAGCAGCAATGAAATGAAAATTGAGTCATTCGCCCTCCCACTACCTTACCACTGAAGGGGCGAAGTGTAACGCATGCGAGTGAAATTGCCGGCAAAAGGAAGCTATAGAAAACTGATACAATACATTTTTGGCACATTTAAATGGCCTTCGCATGCTAGAGCGAAACCAATTACAACGAAATTTCAAGGCCACGCAGCAATAACCCATTCGACATTTCGCCAATTTGCCACGCCACGACCAGCCTTCAACATGCATACATACTTTGCTCTTGACAGCAGTTACTACGTATGTATATACACACATTTGTAACTAGCTTACGGCTCTACCAACATTGCTGGGACCACATCGTCAGCGAACCGCCCAATCACCCACATACACGCTCACACCGACCTTCATATGAATGCCTACACGTTATCACATCACATGGATTGCGCCGCTGCCACGAATCGCATGTAAGACCGTTGTTAAAACTCGCCGTCCAATTACGAGTACTTCGCCTGCGACGATAACAAAATTCACATCAGCCACCCAAGCAGAAGCAGCAACAGCGGGCATAACAGTTAATAGAGGATGCCCATTAGCTTCACTCTCTGGAAGCTGTGCTATCGTTAAGCGCCGCCTTCATATTCAGCAAGCTGTCGTGAATATCCTGCCGCCCATACCGTCATGTCTCCCCGGGCGCGCTCCTGCTAGTACTCGGCAAAGGCCGGCTCGGCCCCAGTAAGCACACACAACAACCAAGTGCCAACAGCGCTGCGTGCCTGGCATTCCTACCTACTATCCGCCTGCTTAACGGAATTCCTTTAATTTTTGATAACTTTTACTTTTCTTTGACCTAAAAAGCAGTTACATGCGAAGAATAAGAAAGACGAAGCAAAAACGTTCGCCACGAAAAAGGAAAATTCGAAATACATAAATGACGAAAGCGAATGCTCGAAGGAGCGCCGTGTGTTGTTTGTCTGTAGCGTTGAAGGGCGCGTGGTACCCGTAGAATAGTAGATTGGAAAATATATTTGCGCTTTTTCGTTGAGCCATGACCAAAAGAAAAAGAGATTAAAGAAAGCACAACGAAGACAATACACACTGACAAGGAATGGCAAGTTGGTTTTATTATATATATTTGTTCCACGTGTTGGTGTGGTGTTGCCGTGTGGCTGGGTTGGTTAGCTGGTCTGAAAAGCTGCTGGCAACTGCAATGCCGGTTGAATGTCGCGCTGAGACTTGAGCACAATTCCTAACGCAAACTCACATAAATTCGCCTCGGGCTTGGAGTGGCAAGCAGTAAGCCAACTGTCCTCATATACACGCATTTACTCACACTCGTATACATAAAAATTATTTATGTACATTGAAGTGCTTGTGGAAATGAGTATAGTGCCAAAAAACCTAACGGAAGCTGGTCGTCATTGCCACCACCATCAGCCCAATTCGCACACCAAAACGGTAGTAAACGAAGCAGAACCACCAACATTAAATGAAGAGTAGCTGCCTTTCGAAGAGAAGACTCAAATGTTAGCTTACATACTTACTTGTGCATGTACCTTCATACATATCTACACACAAACAAATTTGGAAACGGGAGCGGATTCTGTGGACAAATTTCGAAGTGCCGAATATACACCTGGATGAATTTGTTTCGTCTTAAATTTTGCCTTTTTTGTATAATTTTTTTGTGGTCGGGCGTGGCGTCTCAACTGAGAGCTTAAAGAATGGCTTTACCGCATGATTTGTGGTGCACAAAATCTCTAAAAAAAGACGGTCATATCGTTAATACCTTTCCGAAGAAGAAACATCATAGAGGCATGTATTTTAGTAAAATCGTGGGGATTGTGAAGTCGCAAGCTTTCTGACTCTAGGCTAAAAAAATCTACCTAACCAAGAAATTCTAAGTCAAAATCCTAAAACGGATAAGTATAAACATTGGTACACAGACGGTTGGTCAGATTATCGATCCACTGTAATTCAGGCCAGAGGGGTTAGCAATCTTGAACTACAGTAAAATAAACATTAAAAAGATATCCTTCAAGTCTAACCATCTCCTATATTCTTGCATGGAGGAATCACGGTGACAGAGTTCTGATTACGAAGGCAAAGTAGGATTTTCGTTTTTTTTTTGTAGACCGGAACTATTTTGGTGTCTCAGTAACTATTTTTTCAGACTTTTAATTTTTTTATTAAAAAAGATTTACTGTCCTTAAAAGTATTTGCGTGTTGCTTGATACCCGCATTGAAATATTTCATGTTTTGATCAATTTAATTAAATACAATTTTTCAAATTGGTGGCAGCCCTCCTTAAAAATGTTTTCGGCAGAAAACTTTCCTAAACCTCTTCGGTTTATATTGCAATATTTTGTTTATCTTATCAAAGAAATTTAATTAAAATTATAAAACATGTAGCAATCTCCACAAAAATATTTTCAGATGTAAGCCTTCTTAAACCTCTTTCTTTTGACAGCCATAGTGCAATATTTACTTTTTCTTATCAAATTACTTAAACAGCAATTTTCAAACAGGTGACAACTCGCTCTATATTTTATTTTATGTTAGACCTCTAGCAATACATCGGAGGAGACTGCTTTAAATCCCATGCATTAGTTTTCAAGTGATGCGCGTACAAACATACAGACAGACGGACGTGCAGAGAGACAAACACACTAAAAATTCTAAAATTTGTTGATTTGGCTTCTATTGCTCTAATAAAGAACACCCATATTAATTTTTCTTTAATATCTATAATGTGCAGACATCGGCTTGTTCCAATTTTGTTATATGTATAGATCCGGACACCGTCGTCCGCTACGGTGTAGTGGTTAGCAGTGCGCGCTACCAATCCGCAGGGCCTGGATTAGGCGTATCCTGTTAGTTCCAGTGGAGTTATCGGCGCTGTATTATACCTCTTTTTTTTAAAAGCACAAGTGGACCATCTTGTTACGTCACAAAGTGGCCTTTGCATCATGTCGCACATTGTATGTGTGGATTTGCGTACGCGATAGCGCAATATCAACTTTGGCGCCACAAAGAACTTGCTTAAAACGTCCCTGTTTCTTCTTGTTATGGAAGCGGGTATGGGTTTCGTAGCACAAACTCAGGGGTGATTGATTGCAAGGGCAGAACGATAGCTTACCAAATGCGGGTAAAATTGGAAAAGCACAGAAGCACACAATTCAACTGTGTATTCACATTAACATACACACACACTCACACACCCAGCTCTTAAGAACGATTGGAAAACAAAGACCTTTTCAAGGGTACGAAAGTAAGCAGCGTACGCCACCATTTACTGTACTTCAGTACGTTACATACATATGTATTTATCGTGCAGATGAGTTGAAAAAAAGTTGGCGAAATTGACCCTGCAAACTAAATTGAGCTTATGCAGACTACCGAATACGAAATATGTACACAGTCTCGGAAAGGTTTAAGCTCGGTTGCCACCATTCTGTGTGCGAAACCAAAAAAAAACTGCAGATGCCTTGAATACTGTTGGGATAGTACATTTACCTGTTATTCGCCATGCAAATACAACCTCGATTTTATAACGCAATAGCTGAGAAATTTTCTGAATGTAATCGTATATTTAATTTCAATTTCTAGAGAACTTTCTTATAGGGTAGAGAAAAAAATATGTTTTTATAAAAAGTTTAAACTTTCCTGGACTCTCGCTCATTAGCGTTTTGATGGTTGTGCCACCCTTCTATCCGTGGCAGACTACTACTTTAAGGTCTCGAAAGAATTGGCCTCCTTTTTGTGATGTTCATTTATCTTTTACCGAGCGATCAGTATCTCTCAATGGGCCTTAAAATATGTTCGAATATAAATATAATCTCAATCAAAGCTCGTTTTTAATCACCCCGTTTACATAGGCAAATCTCAGATTATTAGCTGTCAAATTTGTTGTGCTTATTATTCTTACTTTTCAAGGAAACATCACCGTGATCACTTTTTTCTGCTATATTAAGCAATTGAAATATAATTTTGCTTGGTATTAAAAATACCTTTGCAAACCTCTTTTACTTTCTAGCGTCCATTTTTGTTTACTTTTTCATTTGGTATCTCTGCTCTTCTTCGCAAAAATAATCGATAAAACTAGGTTGGACACCGAAAAGTTATCGGTTTAATCTGAGATTATTTTATAATTACAGATTAACGGGGGACGAATTTTGTATGGCTAATATCTATTTCTAATTACAGATTAGGGAGGTAAGCTCGAAAATGAGGGTAATCTATGTATGTATATGTAAACCTAGTATTAGTTCGGAACACCTTAGTGGATTGGCTTCTCTTGGCACCACATTTAATATTTATTTATTTATTTAACTATGGAATACATTTGTAATCCTACTAGGTAAAGACTTATACATGGGACATTTGAGTTTCTAAAAGTTTTTCATTGGCTCTCAAGGAAGCGAGAGATCATATTTTTAAGATAATTAACCTCTCTAACTGTTCGATAAATAGATCTGTTGAATTGCACATAAAACGTGTAAAAATTCCGTATGCTCCTGACTGGATTATTAATTATTATATTAGAATATTCCTAAATAAAAGAAACACAACAATGGTTATCTTCAGCATTGAACTCAGGGCCGGATCGTGAGCTCGATTTTGCATATATTGCATTTTTTATGATTTGCATGGAGCTGTGTACCCTTCACACAGTTTTATATCCTCGTACAACAAGTCAGTTTATTTACTGCTATTCAAGACCTTTAATTTAAGCCAAGGTAGAAGTCTCTAGGCCCTTTGAGAGCTAAATTATTACAGTTCTGAAGTTAAACTTCAAAATTTCATTCGACATGTTACGCATTTTTTTTTTAATTTCACTAAGTAGTACAGCAGTTTCGAAGTTTGGTTTAAAATTGTTATAACTTGGCTCTCAGAGGGCCTTGTCTCAAATTAAAGGTCTTGAATTGCACTTATTGTTTGAAGGATATAAAATTGAGTGAAGGATGCACAGCTGCATGAAAATAGAAAAAAATTCAATAAATAATGCATTTTTTATAGTAAGGTGTTCACATTTTTCTTTCGAATTTTGAACGGTGGAATCGTGTTGCTCGTCTCAAAATCTATAACACTAGTATAACAAAAAATACATAATTTTTTTGTTTTGGAATACCTCCCGTGGATTTTGCAAGTCTTTTCGAGTAACACTACTTTTCACCAATTTTTTTTAAGGTCAAGGGGTAATTGTGGCTCAATGGCAATATTTTTTCGTGAAAGGGATTTACTTTAGATTTCAAAACCATTTTTTCCCCGATCAAAATGCTGCTTCTGTCGAAAACGCTGCAATTAATTCGCATGCAGCATTCAAAACGTACACTTTGCGACTTCTGAAAGGACAAAAGATGTATTTTAAAATGCTGTGCATATTTCTTAGATATGAGTTCAGTGGCAAGATCTATTAAAAATGGCCGACTTCATATCAGAAAAAAATTCAAATTTCCGGAAATTGTTCCGGAAGTATAATCACAATACCACAATTCTTAACCAAACTCGGATTTCTCGACCGATCATCACTATAATTCTTCATAATTAACAACTGTTGTGCTTGTATCGGCAAATCATCCCATTTGTTGGGGTAATTTTCTCATACTTGATATATCAGGGCGGAACTGATCAAAAGTCTCTTGAATATATCTTCATTCGTCTTTTTTCTGCTGCACTGCGGGAATCTTTGTTTCGTGCTTCCAGAGCTTCATCTGACAATTAACCATAGGTACGGTGACCATTCGTCCCGTTTTTTGCGGGACAGTACCGGTTTTGAAAAAATGGTTCCGCTGAAAATTGTTTAAAAGTCGGGACATATAAGTGTCTCGATTTATTATACTTGTACCGATTAAATCCCGATTTTCAGTGTTTTCTTCATTAATTTAATAAGAGTCTCCCTGTGCTCAGGGCCAGAAACAATTTTTCGTACAAACGTGGCAGCATTTATTTTCTATGATCTTTGGTTATGTTTTATTCTGTCAAAATGGTACTCTTACTTCTTGTCTAAACTTTAGTTTTTTTAAAGGTTTTTATAATTGTTTTTTTTTATTGAAACGATTCTAACTTGATTTTAGTGAAATTATAAAAAATAATACAATTCCCTCGAAAAAATCATAGGGAAAAATATAAATAGGGAAAAGACATTTTAGCATCCTTTGGCTATTCCCCTTTGTTTATAACTTTTTATGAAAGTGTAGCTCGTTATCTAACAAAGACCATGTGAGACAAAATTTTAAACTCAGTACAAAAATGAGCAAGATTCCACAAATTTCTGTAATTTCGAGCTGTTTAATTAGATTTCTTAGAAACATTCTGAGTATGCAGTTTTGTAGCACATTCCACTCAAAATGCAAGTTTTAAGTAGCTAGGACTTACCGTTGAGTTTTGGTATTAATTTTTTTTGAAAGGTGTTTGGTATTAAGTTTTGGTATTCATTTTTTTTGAAAGGTGTTACCATGTTCTCAATACAAAAAACTTATTGAACATACTTTGTATGGAAGAAAATACGCGAACAAAAAATTGCCAAAAATAACGGCAAGTTCAAGCTACTTCAAACTTGCACTTTAGTATACTAATGGGCTACATACTCGAAACAATCGTAGAAAATCTGATTAAAATGTTAAAAATTTAGATCAACATTTGTCAAAATTAGTCTAATTTTTATAAATTTTCTACAAAGTTTGCAATTTGGATTTGCTTACATATTTTTTAAAAAAGTAAGTTATATTTTCATAAAGAAATAGTAATTTTTTTTTTAAACAAAGAAAAGTATCCAAAACTTGCTTTCCCTATTTACATTCTCGCCACCGTATATTTTCTGTGTGTACATTAGGCTGGGTCTATTTTGTATGGGGGAAAATAAACTGCATTTGACCGTATTATAATAGTAATATTATGATGTCTTATGTCTAAGCCGATTGTTATTGGCTACGAAAGATTAACTTAAAACTTATCTTTAGCCCGAGCAATTGAATCAAAGTGTATGAATTTTGAAAATGAAACTTTGGCTTGTAATATCTATGGAATGCGTTAATTGTTATAAACAGGACGATATATCAAATTAAGGGTTATTAAATTAGGTACCTCACGTTCATTTATCATTTTTCAATAAGTCTACAAGTTTTCTAGATATTAAGATAAAACTTACAAAAACTATAATTTTCCCTTATGAATTTTCAATTCTTCATTACTTCAGCAACCAAGTAAAAAATACAAAAAAGTGAGACGCGATTTATTTCAAACGTTTGAATGTTTTCGGATATTTATATAATAGTAAAAGGACCATGGGCTTGGTCACGCCGATTTGGTCAGTTTTCAAGATCGTGGTGAATCGTTTGATAAATTGATAGTAGTTTCAAGCATATAAGTATTTACAAACATTAACATAATATAATTAGGGCGAGAAACGACCATTTTAAGTTCTTTTATGTTCTCTTGAAAATTGGTGCGGAATTGTTTAATTAGTCACCGAAGAAGCACATTTTTCGCGGTTTCTAAATTTGCCGTTATATGAAAGTAGGGGGCGTGCAATAAGTGTTTAGATATACATAAATATTTTAGTTAACTCCATTATGTGAAAAAGTTACTGTAGGTAAATGCAATAGTCTTTAACATATCTTGGGAAATCCTTTTGAGCACTCTCCAATTGGACGATATTCCTTTGCATTCAGCTTGAACGAAAAAAGTCACTCCTTGGCACACTTTTCTGTAATCCGGTTCTTTCATTTAAAGGTTATTTATACAATTGAAGAGGAATTTTTTTAGAAAAAAACTTGAGATCCGCCTAAGTTTTTCGATATAACTTTGGTAAATGTTACTCGATCGGTACGTAATAATTTCCAAATTGAAGGCGAGACTTACTATTACTGATTTATGATAATAATATGATGAGAATCATTCAGATTATAAACAAATTATTTTGAAATAAAAAAAAAAATGTTGAACAATTTTTTTTTCATTTTCCTACATTTGCAATTCTTTTATTGTATGCATAAACATATGTAAACTAATTAGTGTTTCCAGAAGTTGTGTCTGTTAAGTGTTTCCATACTCATTTGCATAAACAAAACTTTTCCACGATGATGGAAAGTAAAGGCTTTTCTATTAGAGCTACCGAAATTGTTCCTAAATTTACAAAAATTCGCAAACTATAGCTAATATTTAAAAAAAAGGTTAGAATATTTGGAATCAGCGACCTAAATGCACGCCAGCAATATTAATGCTGTTCTTTACATCTTTCGACTAAAGGCCAGTGCAATTATCAAGAGAACAATTAAAATTTTATTAAAAACAGATACATTTGAGATTAACCATAAGCTAAAGGGCTACGAGAAATTATATTTGACTTTATCTTTTGCGTTAACGGATTCATTATCTAATAATATGCACCAAATCTTTTTGCTGAACCCAGAATTTTTAACAAGAATTGGTCTTATTCGACTAGTGTGCACTATGGGTCACTTGGCGGTCGATGCGCGGGCTCTTACAATTAAAATAAAAGACTAATATTTTGCAGGCTTGTTGTTCACTTCATGATACAACATATTTTCACTATTACCAAGGGATTTGAGAAAAATTTGATTTTCGACCCGCCCTAGTATATATTTTTGCGATCGTTTTTCAAGTTTTTTCTCCCTTTGTTTTGTTTTAAATAAAACTTATTAAAAGATGTTTATTCTAAAAACAAAATTGTTTGTTCGGATTCGACAATTTAGAAATGTCCCGATTTTTGGCCACAGAAATCTGTCCACCGTAACCATTGGTAACAAAGCATGAATGCCGTTTATGGCCAGTCGGTACGCTGTCGAGTCCAGAGGTTGTTTTATGAACGCTACGCTTCTTGCGGGGAGCATTTTGCGCCTCGTCATTTAGTTAGCTCGTGTTCTAGCGACATCACAAGGCATCTCATGGCCGGAGTCTTTGGCAGGTATGTAGCTTCATCCACTGCGTCCCGCTAGTTACCGGCGACCACACGGGCGCTGCATTGTTTAAAGCAGTGATGGGCATACTAAGTTAAGTACTTTTGTATTTAAAGTGCAGTACAAGTAGAGTAAAGTAAAGTGGGTACTAAATACTCAAATACTTAAATACTCAAGTAAGAAGTACTTAGGTATTTAGGAGCTGTTAGAAACTAAACAACTAAATTAAAAAATAACTTAGAGCTGCTGGATACTAAAGAACAAAAAATACTGTGGTGTGGATACAAAATACTTTCACTGAAGTACTAAGGTATTTAGTATAGATGGCTAAATTCTTACAAAATAAATAGTTTATCAGTTGCATTTTATGTACATTGGCCCAACTTTCAAGCTAAATATACTTTATGATATAGGAAAAATTGAAACAATTAACATTTTAACTTATGGCGTTTTCGTTTTTACAAAAAAATTTGCTTTCTCATCACCCTTCTTAGTGTTTGTGCGTAGAGGGCAAAGAGGAGGTTGCAGTTTTCGGTAGAAACGAAATTGACATTACATACACTCACATCAACACACCTTACCACAACTTACCTCGCCTCACCTTAAATCAACTCACCAGACACAAACTCATTATACCTCATTTAAACTCACCACACCTGATCCTACCAGACCTTACATCAATTTGGAAACTATTTTGGGATTTTAGAGATTTTCAGTATTCTCGGAACTAAATTAGGATGTTTAAGACTATTTCGGGGTTCTCGCAACTTTCGATACTAATTCCAGATTTCCGGGACTCCTCCGTGATTATTTTTACTATTCGGAATTCTCGCTATATTTCTGGATCTTAATATCGTTAAACTTATTTTGCAATCGTTATATTTGTCGATAATTTTATAGATATACTTATTGTTACCGTTATAATTATAGAAATAGGGCCTAGAATTCTAAAAATCTCGAAAATCTCGAAATAGTTCCGAGAACGCCAAAAATTCTAGAGACCTCGAAGTCGAAAATCTTAAAATATGCCCGAAAATCCCGGAATTGTCCCTGGAATCCATAAATATCACGAAATAAATTCGAAACCTCGTTATAGTTTCGAAAATCTTAAACATCACGAAACAGTATCAAAAAACCCGAAATTATTTATTTTTACACTGAGTAAATAGCAAGTATTTAGTACATTTACATTTTTATTTATTTATTTTATATTAGATTGAAAACATTAGTGCATTTAGATACAATCTTTACTTGCACAATGATAAAAACATATGACAAAAATAAAATAAAAAGTACAGATAATAATTAACAGGGAACGGATTTTATGGAAATTACCTTTTTTTCTGCTAAAGAGATAGAGTATATTCGATTAAGAATGTCCATAATTTAGCTTTACCTGATTCCATATATACACATTTGATGTTGCCTTTTTTTGCCTTTTTTAAGCTATTTGCCTTTTTTTGCCTTTTTTAAGATATTTGCCTTTTCTTGCCTTTTCTACCTTTAAAAAAGTTATTATAGCATTTAAAATTTTTTTTTTAAGATTAAAAAATAAACACATGCCCGTGCGGCTTATAGAAGCGTTAAGCGTAAAGGGCGAGGAAAACGCCCTTATTCCTGATAATATGAACGTTTCAAACTTTCCATATTTAAATTGGGCTCCACTTGTATCAACTTACGTCGAGCGCACATTTAGTACATTCAAGGCTTTTGTTCGCGAAAATCGAATGAAAATGCTGCCAGAAAACTTCAAAATGCATCTTGTAGTTCAATGTTACTACAACTATACAGATTAAAGTTTTATTGGTTAGAAACTCGAAAGGATAAAATAGTCAAAGATTCAAAGTACAAATTTTTCATATAATGAAACTAGTTCATAGTTTTTCTTTTTACTTGTAATATAAACATTTCTAAAATAAATTTATTTTTTCATTGTTCTTTGTATTTTCTGTCTTTTTTTAGTGCCATATTTTGCTTTTTTTGCAATACCTAGTGCCTTTTCCTGCCTTTTTCGCTATTTTATTTTGCCTTTTTTTGCCTTTTTTGCAACACCTAGTGCCTTTTCCTGCCTTTTTCGCTATTTTATTTTGCCTTTTCCAGCCTATTTCCTTATTTTATTTTGCCTTTTTTATAGGTTTTTAGGTCCTAAAAATCCGTTCCCTGATAATTAATAATACAATATAGATAAGGTAATGCATATGTTGAATTGCAAATCATATATTCTAAAATAAAAAAGGTAAGCTTATATTGATTGATATTATATTGATCACGCTCGGAAGAAAAAAAAGGGAAATATAAGTTTTTTGAAGTTGCCAATGTGCGACGCGTTCTTCAAGGACAGTGGAAGGGGGTTCCAGAGCCTTGCCGCATTAATAAAAAAAACAGTCTTGAAGTGCATAAACAGTTAAATCTCGGAAGAATGAGACCTGGCGAACGTGTACTCTTTGAGAACTTAAATTTATTGTACAGATATTCCGGGCTCTTCGCGATAGATAATTTGAACATAAAAATGCAATAACGCGCGTTCAGGAAATTTTGTAAATCACAGCCAAGTTTATAATTACGCATAGATGAGAGATTATCGTTTTTCTTTAAACCAAATACATACAAAAACCAATTCCGCACGCCATTATCGAGCAGTCGGGAGCATAAGAGATAATGGAGACTCCCTCTGGTGGTTGAGGAATCTTCGAGATATTGTATTAAATAGAGGCGCGCAAAGGACACCTTTGTTATATTTTTCTTGGTAGACTAATGTCTAGCACTCAGAGAGAGAGGACGCCATGCTCTATTCTAGTAGAATGGAGAGGAAGACTCTGTCAAACGTCTATGACATATCCAATGCTACTAAGACTGTCCTCACAAGGGTGGTTCTGGTTAAGACCTCGAGTTATCTTAGTGTTTATGGCGCAGGTTATATCTGGCACAGTTGAACCACGTTGAATTCCTATGCAGCTTCGTCTCTTGGACCGCAACTATCAGTATTCGAGTATCGATTTTATTCAGGAGTCCATTACAGTTGAATTGTAATATTTTCTTATGCCTTGGGACACTGATCGCAATATGGGGTGTTAGTGAGGTATGGTATTGCCTGCCGGACATTTGTTCCGTATGATGCTGTTGGCAGCACGCCTTGTGGTGGTAGTAGGCTGCACCGCAGAAGTGCTTGTGCAGCACTGCAACAAGGAAGTTGTTGCTCGTTCCTTCTCAAGTGGCGCCAGCCAAAACAGGAATTGCATCTGACTGATATCGCATTACGGTATATCCTGGACCGACACACCTAACTTAAAGTCTGAGAAACTAGGCGCTGTTGGTTTGTCCTCGCTCGTGAGTTGCCGCAGCGTGTAGGTGGGTTTGTGGTTGTGTTATGTTGTAAGGTGGTCATGTTGTGGTTGCGTCGCTCAGTTGACCTTCGGTCGTCCATTGGGGCAGTCTGGGTATTTGGTAGGACCGGTGCGTTATGTGTGTTGTGCGTCACTGAGGCAGCCATGTTATTTGTTTGGTTAGAACAGCACGAGGTCACAAATAACGTGGTCCATTGTCGGTGAGTTCTAAGGCTTGAGCAGGCTCTAAGATGACTCCATCCTTTGCAGGTAAAACGCCTAACTGAAATCGAGTTTGAGTGTGTTTGACATTATGCTATCCCTAAGAGGAAGAATGCGGAGGAGATATTTTCCCATCGACGAACAACGTTTTAGATATTCACGGACCTAAACAGGGTCAGGCCGCTGTTGGTCGATCAATGTACTCTCAGAATGCCGTACTTATATATATATGTTGTTAGCTGTTTACGATTCCGAGCCAGAATACTAAATGAATGAATTGAAAGTACTCGTTCAAACTACATGGTAGATTTGTGGAATTATTAAAAATCAACGCGATTTTTGAGCAACTTAAGACTTTCACCTTATTATGCCAGCATTTAATAAGCTATAAATCTGCATACCAACAAGTGAAGATAAGTTCGGTCGAAACCGAATTTTATATACACGACGCAGTTATCAACTATTGTCGTTCCAACTTTCGTTAAACTACCTAAAAGTATAAAACAGTCTTATTTATTGTTAAAAGATTGTTGTAAGTATTAACTTGGAGTAAATTAACGACGTCATTTATTGAAATATAGGAGTTTTCGTATATCCGAAAATTACCGTTATACGGGAAACCGGGCCAATTTAATCGGATTTGCATTATTTTCAATGAATTGCTTTTTCGTACCAAGGTTTGGTAATAGTTGACAAATCGGTTACCGAGATACACATTTGTGGTCATAAGTGGGCGGCGCCACGCGTAAAATCCAACAATTTATAATAGTCTAATTTTTTTCTCAGTGGTAATTTCAATAATCGATTTTGAGTCAATTAGCTTCAGTTTTCATGCCTCTGTAAATTACCGTTATATGGGCGGTGGGCGTGGCTATTTATTGCCCAATTTCAATGATTTTCAGCAAATTTCTTAGTTGCTTCCTAAGCAAGGCTCGTACAGAGTTTGGTAAGGATTTTAAAGCAGCTACTAAGATACAGTATTTCACCATAAGTGGGCGGGGTCGCACCCCTTTTCCAAAAATTTCATAATAATAATATTTTGTACAAAAATTCTACTTCATATACTAATTTTCATCAATTTGGATAAATATTTACTGAAATATAATGGTTTTTGCATTTTTCGAAAATACCGTTATATGAAAAGGGGGCGTGGTTATTGTCCGATTTCGCCCATTTTCAATAGCAATCTACCTTGGATAAAAGGTAACCTCTCAATTTTTGCTCGAGTTATCGTGTACACGGACAGACGGACGGACGAACGGACATACAGACGTGGCTTAATCGACTCTCTTTTCATTCTGATCATTTATGTATACATTTGTCTATATCTATTTCGATTTCTTTGGGCTGTTACAAACAACCGTTTTGCGAGCAAAGTATTAGTATAATTATTTATTATAGAAATTAAAATTGAAATGCTTGAAATTGAAATGAAGAATTAAAAGTACTCCTTCAAACTACTTGGTATATTTGTGGAATTATCGGAACTCAACGCGATTTTTTAGCAGCTTAAAACTCGCACTTTATTATGCTAGAATTTATTAAGCTATAAAACTGCATACCAAACATTTTTACAGAAATTAAAATTAAAATGCTTGGAATTGGGATGGATAGTTTGTGGAATTTTTATAACTTTTGTACAAAGTCTGAAATTTAAATTTATATGGTATTTGTTAGATACAGAGCTATACTTTCGTATAAAAGTAATGGACCTTAGCTGAAGCTAAGCTACTCTATTAACCCTAAAGCGCATAGTAGTGCCGAGTGGCACCAGTCGGAAGCAAAATTGTGAAAAACCACGAAAGGGGGCGTCCATAAAATACGCATGTAACTAATTCACTAACTCCTGGCAGTGTAGACAGAGTCGGTGGTGAATAAAGCCTAGGGCATTACCTTGTAAAAGTAATCGCTTAAATACACGACAATTAGTCGATCCGTAATCGACGGAGTTCACTTGGTAGCTACCGATTCAACAATCCAGAAGTCGCTCCTAGTGATGTGAATAGTATCGAGTATCGAATAGTATGTATTTAATACTGTTGAGCAATTTGAGTATTCGGTGATTATCGAAAAAATTATGCCGATACTCGATACTCAATCATCTTCGCTAAAATATACTTTCATAACAAGCGTCGCCAAAGCAGTGTAACGGGTTGTAAAATTTACAATTTGAGGAGCAGTGTATAACCAGCTTTCAAAATGATAATTTGCCGGACCACAACGTGGATCAAACTAACGGAAATTCTCTTTGGAGTGATTTTGATAAAAAATGTAAGCAAGCTCACAAAAGTTGTTTAGAGTCTGCCATTGTTGAGGGTAATCAATATATTCAAGAAGATTTATTGGAGAGACATCGAGATCCGCTCACGTGGGGGAAAGCATATGAAAAATATATCCCTAAATAGCTGAAATAGTTAAAACTTATTTATGGTAAGTATTAAAGGTAACAATAAGCTTCAACAGAAGTTCACTAGTTTCTATGTAATGTTTTCGATTGAAAGCGTTTTTACTAAAAAAGAGTCACTATGAGTATTAGTTTTGGATTAAGGGATTTTCAACGGAATAATGTAAAAGTATCGCATACTTTTATTCGATACTTGTTTCCAAACTATCGAGCATCGATCGATACTTGAAACTATCGAAAATTTACATCACTAGTCGCTCCCCCGTACTGCAGGGATCCTAGAGCAATATTGGAAACCCTCGTCATCTTCGGAGAGTTCCTTCGCAGCAATGAATAGTGGCTTCTGATTATTACTCCTTCTCCTTGCTACTTTTGCCCTTTTGTTTTTTTTTCAGTTTCTTATGGACTCCACGATAAGCGTGAACCCTGTTGAGTCCGCTAACAAAAATTTTGCTATATTTGGAATCAAATTTTCAATTAATTTATATTAAGGCACAAATAAAAGTATGCTTAAATTTGCCTCATGCTTCGATCAATGCCTCCTGATGATCTGAGTCGATGTTGCTATTCGCTTCATGTAGGGTCCCTCTTTGTGCAAGAGCATAATTTTTCCAGCTAGTTGGCTTGGATGAGTGAGATCTGAAGGTAGTATGTTTTCTTTACGTAAGCCGCTCTGGCATTTATATTTGTTCAGCTCCCGTACCAGGTATAGTTTTACCGTCTACCGCCATTACTTGGTGCTAAGTATTGTTAGTACTTTCCGTACATTATTTACATATGTATATACTTATATATACTGTGATTTTGTGTGACGTGCTATCGTTAGTGTTCAGATTAAATTAATTTCCAACATATTCCCTGGCAACCGTGCTCATAAATATGTATTGCGCCTCCATAAGCCGTTGGTTTTTGACACTTGATAAGGTGTTCTACTCCAGCGTCTTTTGTGGATAATCATCTGCACAAACTCTTTTGCTTTTATGTGCTGGAAATGTCTGCCTGCTTCGCGGGTGTACCTCCGCCGATATATATAATTAGTGCAAGAGGATATGCTAAAAAAATTAAATTTATTAAATTTTTACAAAAATATTTGCAAATTTATTTCGTTTAAGCTACGACGCACTCCAATTCCAAGAATAAAACATAAACAATAGCAACGAACTTCAAATACATATGTGCATAAATATGTATGTACATATCAAACAAAGTTGTATTTTGACGGATGCGCGATTGGTTTCATAAATTATGGCAAAAATTTCTGGAATTTGTAAAAGCTTTACATACAATAAAACTGAAAATACAAAATTTGGCATGCATTTAATCTTTCTTATTTAAGCAATATTAAAGATTACATACACTTTCTTAATAAATTTGCTAAGCAGCTTCCATAGTTTTTTTCTGGATTTTTGAATGCAGCTCTGTGAAAAAATTGAGCGAACTGGAAATCAGTCTGCCTCAGCGGAGGCGAATTCATATCGTCGCCTGGGTAAAAGATTGTCGTATGTTACGCACGTACGTATGACGCTTACGACAATCTTTTACCCAGGCGAAGATATATATACATAAATATTCATATACATATAAATTCGCCTTGGCCTCAGCTGTTCAATTCCAGTTCCCTCATGTCTCGCACAGGGTTGCATTGAAGAATCAGGAAAAAACTATACGATAACAATTTTTGGAATAATTTTGTACAGCAACTGGTACAGTAACTTGTTTCGTAACATTTGAAACATAACTCGTACATGCTAGGATACAACATACATATGTTTGTGTATGTATGTACATATGTACATACGTGTAGTTCGTTGCCATTGTTTCTATCATAGCACAATAGCACTGGTTATAACGGCGGTACGGAGCAGAATCGCGACGGTAGGAATAGGTGAAAATCGTATACCAGTTATGTATATACATATATTATTACGTTCCGTACCAACAATAACATATGGAACAGTGTTTACAGCTTTGGGTTTGTTTGATAGTTGAAGAGAATAAAGTTGTACACAGAAAATAGATTTATTTGTGTAACGAGGAAGATATATTAATATATTTATGTTTCAAGTTTGAATATATTTGCGCATTATTTTTGCTACAACAAAAACTGTCAAATCGTAGTCAGAAAACGGAGAGGACCTAAAATCAACAGATCTTTACGATTTCCGCCGTTCGCGCCGTCTTTCCCCGTCCTTTATAACCAGGGACGCCAAGAGAAAATCCGGGTTCGGTACAAAATATAGAAATGACCATCATTTGCATGTGAACGCTTTTACATTTATTAGAATATGAATATTGAGTAACCAAATTTATTAACATAGCAAAATACATAATTTCTATATTCCAACTTAATTTTCGGAAAAATCTGGGCCCTTAGAAAACTTTACTAAAGTATAACAGAACAGAACAGTGTGAAAGTTGTATCAAATCCTAAATACTATAAATTTATTACTTGTTCGACGCAGAACAAAATTAATTTGAGATTTGATTCGTCGGACAAATAAAAAATAAAATTTATTTATGCTGGATGGATAACTAAAAATTAAAATTTCTATTTTTGTTTTATTCGTTAACCAAATAGAAAATAAATTCCATTTTGATATGATTTGCTTTTATTCTACCTCTTTTTGGCGATGGTGACATTGTGACGGTGAGCCTAGAGGGTGCAACCGGAGAACTCTGATTGATCTCTGTTTATATGGCGCACGAGGATGGGGTGGAGCCACCTCCGCGCTTAATAAGGAATGCAGTGCCAGGAGCTAGACGCAGGAGAGCCCGCGTTGTTATTGGGTCTGACGCGAATTCCCATCATACGATTTGGGGCAGCTCAGACATCAACACTAGAGATGAGTCACTCTTTAACTTTATTCTAAATGAAAATTTATGTATATGTAATAGGGGGAGCGACCCCACTTTTGTAACGGAAAGTAGAGAAGAGGTTTTAGATATCACGCTGGCCGCTTCTGATATAATGTCCCGTATATCTGGCTGGAGAGTCCTTAGTGACCACTCCTTCTCCGACCATCGGTACATACAATTTGCTTTGGACGAAGCGTGTTACCACAAAGGTAAGAGCAAACCGCTCTGGTAGGGCCAGGAAGAGTAAATTAGCCTCCGATTGGGCACTGTATAAGATTGGGCTTGGGATATATAAGTCCGAGATTAGGAAAGCGAAGAGGGCGTCGTGGAGACTGTTCTTCGAAAGTGTGGAGCGCAGTCAGGATTCAAGGTTTAGGCGAGTTCTCTGAGAATCCCGCTCCCCTGGGATACATCAGGGATGAAGGGGGCGGATGGGCAATGAGCAGCGAGGAGTCTCTTCGGATGCTCCTTGATGCTCATTCCCCCGCCAACCCGGATCCGGGAGGGATGCGGTTGGAGACGTCGATCCCCGAGACGAATGTCTCGGAAATCCTAACCGTGGATCGCCATCTGTAGGCCATTAGCTCGTTCAAGCCCTTTAAGGCCCCGGGCCCCGATGGCATAATACCGGCCCAACTGCAAAAGTGTCGTGCCGCTGGTTGATGCTCATTTTCGAGGGCTGTTTGGCTAAGGGTCATGTTCCGGTGCCTTGGAGGGTGGTCAGAGTGGTGTTCATTCCCAAGGCAGGTAAAGCCTCTCATGTATCACCTAGGGATTTCAGGCCGATAAGTCTCTCCTCGTTTCTTTTGAAGACGCTGGAGAGGCTGATCGATCTGCATTTATAGAGCGGGATCCTAAGGGACCGCCTTTCCTTGGATCAGCATGCTTATTGCAAGGGCAAGTCTGTCGAAACGGCCTTACACACGGTCGTTGAAAATATTGAGCAATCCTTCTCGCAGGAGGAATTTGCGGTCGGTGCCTTCCTTGATATCGAGGGAGCTTTTAACAAAGGTTTTGCCTGAGGCTGTAGTTAATTCCCTAAATAAGCTAGGGGTCGGAGTCGACCTTGTCTGGTTTATTTACCGCTTGCTTTGCAATAGAACTGTCGCGACAGAGTGGGGCAGCGCTTCTATCCGGAGGAGTGTGAGTAGAGGTAACCCGCTAGGGGGAGTTCTCTCGCCGTTGCTTTGGGTCGTTGTAATCAATGACCTGCTAGTGTCTCTGGAGGGAATTGGCTTTCGGGTGGTTGCCTATGCCGATGATGTAGTATTGATAACAAAAGGAAAGTTTCCGGAAACACTGTTTGAGCTTATGCAGGGTTACTTGAGCTTGGTTAAGAACTGGGCTTTTAGCTGCGGGCTGGGTGTAAATCCCAGCAAAACGGAGCTTGTTCTCTTTACTAGAAGGTATAAGATACCGAATTGCCGTCTTCCCTCAATGGGTGGTCTTCCTCTAAGGCTCTCTGACAGGGTGAAGTACTTGGGCTTGATCCTTGACAGTAAGCTTTCCTGGAAGCCTAACGTGGAGGAAAGAATCAAGGAGGCTACAGTAGCACTGTATTGTTGCAGAGGGGCCATTGGCAAGCGCTGGGACCTTTCGCCGAAGGTAGTGCCTTGGCTTTATGAAACTATTATCAAGCCAATCTTATTATATGGGGTACTCGTCTGGTGGAACGCATTCGACAAGGCCTACATGGTCAAGCAGCTGGAGAAGGTGCAAAGAGCTGCCTTATTTGGAATCAGTGGGGCACTTCGAACCACATCTTGGAACGCTTCACGATTCTGCGTGTCGTCCTTGCGCAGGAGCCATGTTAATCTTCTCTGTATCGTTCCAATTTTAGTATATGTGCTGCCGAAGCAAGAACACACCTACTCTTGCGCTTAATGCCATGTTACATGTTGTGCCTATAGATAGAGCTGGCAGAATTGCCGCTGCGCGAGCCGCAGTAAGGCTAAGAGGGGTGGGCTTCAAATTCACCTCAAGCTATAGGCACTCCAGAATTCTAGGAGACTTCGGGTTCCTACCGACTCGGACAGACCACTACACGCCGGTTCTGGGTCCGAATGGATCTTTTACCACCCACATCCCGGCGAGGGGAGACTGGGAGAGGTGCAGTATCTGCAATCGAGGACCTGTAAACTTATTTATAGATGGATCGAAGCTGGATGGGAAGATGGGCGGAGGTGTCTTCTGCGAAGAGCTCTCCATCAACTTGAGATTTAGGTTACCTGATCACTTTAGTGTTTTCAGGCTGAGGTGGCCGCGATAAAAGAGGCCTCGGATTGGTTGCTCTTTAGTGTAACATCTGTCAAGGAGGTAAATATTTATTCTGACAGCCAAGCAGCCATCAGGGCTCTTGGCTCCCTGACGGTGCGTTCGAAAACGGTGAGGGAGTGTTTGACTTCCCTATCGACTGCGTCTGATTACTTTGCTATTAAGCTTATTTGGGTTCCAGGTCACAGCGAAATCGCTGGCACCATGCAAGACAGGGAACCCTCGAGGAATTACTTTCGGATAGGGAGGGGGGGCTCCCCTGACCTCGTGTGGTCTGCTTCTGGACAGATGGGCGTTTAGTCAGCTCAGTGAGTGCTGGGCGAATACCTTGAAGTGCAAGGTGGCAAAGTCTTTCTGGCCACGGGTGGACGGGGGTGGTCTGAGGAGCTCTTGAAACTAAGCAAGCTGCATCTCTCACTATTGGTGGGAGTGTGTGATTGGTAACCACGCTGTAAGCCTGAATGTTGCGGATAACATGATGAGCTCTCGGGAGTGGACATCAGTCGACTGAAGAGCTTCGTTTTGTGCACGGAGTGTTTCTCCGGCAAAAATCCGTAGGTGTCGTCTTTCTCCCAAGCTTCCTCCCTCTTTCCCCTACCCTCCCTGCATCCCTTTTTCCCTCCCCCTCTGAGGGCATCACAACGGACAGCTTAGTCGAGTCCAGTGTGCCTCCACATGCGGAGGCAGCCCGCTTACCTAACCAAACCTAACCTAGGTAAGCCGTAGTGTAGTAGTTAGCAGTGCGCGCGACCACTCCGCAGGGCCCGGGTTCAAGTCCTGGGCAAAAAATTTAGCAAAAAGGTTTTTTTCTTAACAGCGGTCGCCCCTCTGCAGGCAATGGCAAACCTCCGAGGGTATTTCTGCCATGAAAAGCAGCTTCTCATAAAAATACAAGCGCCGTTCGGAGTCGGCGTAAAACTGTAGGTCCCTCCCCTTTGTGCGACAACATCAAGGCGCACGCCACAACTCGGAGGAGTGAAGAAAAGAGATAAAGAAAAGGACAAAGACAAAGACAGAGACAGAGATAGCGCAAGATATAGGGATAAAGATAAAGAGAAAAACTCAACTCGCCCCATCTCAACTCAAGCCACCTCACCTCACCGCAATTCACCTTAACTAACCATAACTCAACTCACCTCATCTTGCCTAAAGTCATCTCTCTTCAACTCACCTTTAATCACTTCAACTCTTCTCATTTCAACTCAACTCACCCCACCTAAACTCACTTAAATTATTGTGGTGTCAACCACTGGGCGAACACTAGTTAAGCTAACTTGATAAAACGCAAATCTACTCACGAGGTACATATTTTAGTCTAAAACAAATTCATATATGTAAATATACATACATACATATATGCATGTAAATAAATGCATTATACACACTCCACATTAAAACACAACAAACAACGTCAGTAAATTAAAGATTTCTATTTTTATATAACAACAGAACCTTAAGTTTCTCTTCAAATAAAATTGCAGGCATATTAGCCGAACGCGCGTCATTTAGCCAGAGAATCATAAATTATTAGCTCAAAAATTATGGCTTTCAGTGAACCTTAGTGGAACAATGGAGATACGTACATATGTATTAGACTGCATCACCAAAAAAGTTGCGGTTTTTCCGTCAAAATTACAGTATCTATTGCATTTGCAGACTTCCACCACAATATTTCGGAAAAATCTCAAGATTTACGTGAGCTGGACCGATTTGAAAATACATACCTCCAAAATTGGAGTTTTTATGAGTAAAAATAGTTTCTTAAAATATTTTTTGAAAAAACCCCTTCAGATGATAAAACAGTTTAAGCTTAAAAAATCTGCATAAAAATATTGAAAAATTTGTCAACGGAATTATAAAAGTAAGATTTTTAACTTCATCTTTATTCATTTCTCCATCTATTTAGACATACATATAAGCTCTGATCCAATACTTTTCGTGAAAAATCCTGTAAAACTGTCAAACAGCAAAATTACTCTCTGAAGTGAGAGTAAAAAGTGAGTAACAACAAAAAGTACGGGAACAAAAAATTCATTTTTCCTGTAAAAACGTCAACCAGTGATTGCTTGACACTTTTCATAATTTTACCAAAAGAAAAAGTTCGGGTAAAATCTTGCAACTTCATTCTCTACATAACTCTCCAAAAGTCGCTCTCATTTACAGGATTTTGGAGAATTTTGGAGTACGGGAACATTTTTCCTGCAACTTCCGGCAAGTTCGTGTAAAATCCTGTAAGTTCATGGAGTACTGGATCAGAGCTATATTCACCATTCATCTTATCGT
Organism: Rhagoletis pomonella; assembly: GCF_013731165.1. NCBI lineage: Eukaryota > Metazoa > Arthropoda > Insecta > Diptera > Tephritidae > Rhagoletis > Rhagoletis pomonella. The sequence goes on along the minus strand of NW_023459868.1, from coordinate 20,745 downwards.
TTCATCTAACGTTTAACACGTTTTTTTTATTTCAGTTTCAATATCAAAGCATACATTTAGGAGATTTCCGCCGCCAACTACCCACCATTTCCGCTGCATTTGCCGCCAAAGAAGTTTCTCTTCAAAAAGTTGCTCATACGCCTCTGTCTTCAACATAAGTTGTGTTCTTTAACAAATTATCCAGTAACTTGCCAGTAATTCTCCAGTAACTTAATTTCTGAGAATTCGCTCTCATAGCACAAAAGTACAAGAACGCAAAACCAGTAATAATGTGCAAGTTTTACGAACAGCTGATTAATTTGTTATTTATTCGCGGCTAGTTCCTAATAAACAATATATAGATATTATATTTAAATAGGTTTATTTTGTCAGTTTGAACTATGAAAACCTCATAAACATTTCTTTTATTAGTTTTAATTCCACCCAGCAACATGCGTTCAGCTATTTTTTCTCACTTGCAAGTTCTTACTAGCAAAAATTTATTCAGTAAAAACTAGCAACTTCTCCTCAAAAAGAAATGGCAATTTGCGCTCTCAATTTCCCTTTCTTACAAGTTTTTTGGGCACAAGAACGGCAAAACGTGATAATTAGTACAAAATGGTACAAACTATCGCGTACAAGATCGCTACTATATTTGGGACTTCTTTTCGCGGGATTTAAAAAGTTTAACAGACTTATATATGTAAATATATTAGGGTGGTAAAAAACGTTAAAATTTGTATTGCGTTTGAGGCCCTTTTTATTGAAGTGAAGAAGTCTGATGAGGTTATGTGGTGATCCCCGAAACAGCAGTTATAACATCCACCATTTACAATACAATTTAACAATAGTTTTTGTTTGCTTTTCCACAATATTTTTTCAAATAAAAACGGCCTCAAGCCCAATCAAAATTTTTTAATATGATTTATTAATAAAATAATAACAAAACTTAAAAATGTTAAGCTCTCACCCCTAGAATTTTTCTAAATAAAAAAAGAATACCCCGAAATGCCTCAAATCACAAGAAATTGTTCACGTATTTTATATATGGGAAAATACTTTTCGTAATAATGGTATAGGAATATTGAAAATCAATATTTTTTGATCGGAAAACTCTGTTTCTCTTTAGAAGACTTCCAGTGATAATGGAATGGAAGACCTATAAAAAGTTAATTTTAAAAAATGGTTGAATGAACAATTGAGAATTATTATTGGAAGTCGCCTTAAGAGAAACAGAGTTTTCCAATCGAAAAATATTGATTTCCAAGAATTTTATACCATTTCCACCAAGAAGTGTTTTTCCCCATATAAAATTCATGGGCTTTGAATCCGTTCTAAATATCTTTTTTAACAAAAAAAATATGGGGGGTCTTTTTTCCACTTAGGAAAATCCTGAGGAGTGAGAGGTTAACATTTTAAAATTTTTTTCCCCGTACGTATTTTTGAACCACCCGATTTAACAAACCCGTACATACATATTTGAAAAATATAAAATAGTCAATGGGCCGTATGAATAAAAACTAAGCAATTGCTTTTTCTTAAAAGTTCATACCTTTTACTTCAATTTTGTATTAATAAATTGAGTAAAAGATCTAAAATTTTAAGAAAAAGCGATTGCTTATTTTTATTCATACGACCCAATACGTCAAATTTAGAAATAGAAATTTTTCCGAACAGCGCACATTAGGTCAAATGATTACTTTTTCTATGCGAAATTAATAGCACCTAAAATACTGCATTATTTTAGTGTAAAAAGATTTAAAACATTAAAAAAGTGTAAAGGCTGTAAATAAAATGTGAAGACATGACTTGGCTTTCGTAAAGCAGAGTTTTCTGCTTTTTTGCACGTTCAAATGGTGAGTATACATATGTGTTTAAGTACTACTCAAAGACATTGTCCATTTAGCTTGGTTTTAACACAAGTTATTTTCTTTCTCTATTCACTTTGTGTAAAAAATGTCGGAACTTCAATCCGTAAATTCTCTCAAGGAGTTGCATTTATGCGAAGGCTGCTCATCAATGGTCTTTGCGAATCGACGCAAGTGTCTTTGTAACACAGCTATGGCTGTTTTATCACCATTAAAATAAACTATTTATCGCCAAAAAATTTAGGCTAAGATATTTTTAGCGAAAGGGAGGACAGAACCGCAATTTTTGAAGATAGCTAAAAATTCGGAAAAATGTTAGCTTTCGTATTTTAGCATTTTAGCGACAGCGAAAGTTAGAATCCGGCTGCTGATCGACACAGTTGGCTTTTTGATTTCGAAAAGACGTTCATCAGCGAGATAGGCTATGTTTTCAGATCTAAATATTTTTGCATCCTTTCCAAATTGTTTTCCATAATTTTCGTCTTTCTTTGATTAATAATTAGAAAAAGACGCGTTTTTTCTTCTAGGAGATTCATGGAACTTTCGCAAATATCTGCAGCACCAAATTTTTTTTCAACATGTTTGGCAACCGAAAAGAGCTTTTGTTTGAGAATATCCAATCAGCCAAACTTTAAACAACTCGCTTTTTGTAATAGCATGATATACCAGAAAAACCTGTTTTTCTTGCAGACGGCTAAAAACGGCGGGTTAAGTAAAATAAAATCAACTCATTACATCTTAATTTATCCATTTCCTTTTCCATTTTGTTTGCCGAAAGTTAACAGAATTGTAAAAGCGTACTTAAAATCATAAATGGAAATACATAAGCAAATTGTTGTGGATATGGAAATAAGTCAGTTTTTTCTGCAAACAAATGATAATAAGGCACTTTTTTAAATTGGGACAAAGATACTCACTTCTGGCTTTGTTTTCCATTTAAAATTTTCCTTTAATTATTCCAACTTTACAAAAAAATGCACTTGAAACTTACAAAATGAACTGGTTGCGCAAACAACGTGTCAATGACGTTTTCAAAGTCTAACTGGTTTATTGCTGTCTAACGGTGTTTATTATTTTACAAAAATAAAGTGAAGTTTCTGTTATTTTGGAGTATTCCCTACAGAATGGCAACAAAAAATAATGTTAAACTGCATTTACGAAATTGGACTGTCGCACAGCCAAATTAATCGTTTGACCTATTGTGCAGCGGTATTCCGAATAACATGCAAACAATAAGAGCAGGATTTAGATATCCGATCGGATACTCGGCTAATGAATTTCACAATATTTTTGCACTAGGTTCTTGGCGAACTTATTTGAAATTATGAATCAGTTATCATGGAGAAACAAGTTGAATCGTATGAAAAACATTGTATAGGCTTACAAGTATGGAAAGCGCCATTTTGTTTGTTTACATTTGAAAACAGCTGAGATCACCTTATTTTCAATTCTCTCATTATCCGCACAGAGTTACATTCAAGTTTCAGAAAAAACTTTAAAATGTAAATTGAGAAATATTTTAGAAAAATGTGTTTTTATTCATTTGAATTCAATAAAAAAGAAATTAAAAATGCATGCCAAGTCTGGCATTTCCAATAATAACGATAAATGTGTATGTTCCAGGCAATAATTTAAAATATTTGTGAAACTTATCGTTTAGCGTTAAAATACAACAATGTGTGTAAAATTCGTTGTCATTGCTTCTGTTTTGAATATCATATTCGTGCCTGCCGGTGGAAAAAATATGTAAATTTGCATTTGTTTTCAAGAAAACATATCAGTTAAAATATATTTCTTTCCAGAGCGACATACGGACAAGTAAGATGATAAATTTGTATGATGAATATCGCGGAAAAACTTTTGCATCAAAATTTCTATTCTAATTTGCATTTGAATTATGATATCAACAGGGATGCTTTGGGACGTATTTTTTGAAGACAATTTTCTTATAAATCTTGAGATTGTTGATTTATTTTAGAATTAAAAAAGGTAGTTTATATTAAAAAATATATTTACACTAGCAGTATGCAAATTACTTTTATTACGAATTGAAACGATTTTAATGAATATTCATGGTTACCATTAATAGTAGTATGAGAGTTAGATCTAAATGTATATTTGACAAGAAAGATAGAATACAAGATTGCGCCGTCCTGGCGGCGATGACATATCTGTACAAAAAGTAATAAAAGTCGAATTGGATGTTGAAAGAAAAAGTGAGAACAGCAAATTTTCTTAATAATAAATTTTTCGATAAGGACCGTGTTTTGATTGTGCTAATTTGTAATAGCCTTACTCATAAACAATAAAGTAGCTTAAAAAAGGCTTATAAGTTGAAAAATGTTTGTAAACGGCAATTTAAAAAGCTTTTTAAAATTTTTATTTTTTATTAATAAGGCAATAAAAATATGTGATTACAATAACTTTTAACAAAGGAAATACGAAATAAGGTGATTTTTGCGGAAGTGGGTATTAGTGAATTTCAGTGCATTTAAAGTTTCCCTTATTTTTAGATCCGAATTGTCTAAATTGAGAAATTCAAAGTAGCAATACAATAATCATCGAAAAGAAGATTGCGCCCTGCTGTGATGATGAGTAAATTTACCACAATGAGGAAGAATATAACAATTAAGTGAAAAAATTTTATTTTTACAAATTTAGTGAGCAGTAACGCGTTTCAAGAACGATATTTCAGACAAATCGTTAATGAACAACTATTTTTCCTTCCCGTCTGCTTTGGTTTTGGCAAAAAGTCATTTCAACCATTAAATAATATTATTTGCAAGAACCATTCACTAAAATTGTAACTAACTTTTTATTATTTATTAATTCCTTTTTGATATTCAGCAATAACAAGATGGAAAAAAAAATTATAAACCAAAATTAGTAATATTTTTATGGATGTAGTTATAAAAGTTCACAGAGGAAACGCCGGAAAACAATGTATTGGCAACAACATAAAATGTATGGCAATTTAGAGGTCAACAGAATAATAACTACGATAAAAAAGCATGAGAGAAGTGTGCGAAAAACGGTCAACAAATTTCTTATAAAATATTTTGATTTTTGCTGGGTGTAAATGAAAACTCAATGAGTACTAAGGAAAAGAAAAATTTAAAATAATAAACAGAAAAAAGATGGGTGCACCAAAACTTGAGTTAAATGTTTTTCCCAAATTCTTAAAAAGTAAACAAATCGATTTTTTTAATGTTACTTTACATCTATTTTCTTTTTTGTGAATAAGGCCATAAGCATGTACCCTTTTTATAAATACATCTTATAGCAATATGCTATATATTTATTTATACACTTTTTGGCTGGCGAAATATGTAATTTTTCAACTTAATAAAAAAGCGTATTCAACCACATTACTTTTTTTTAATATTGAATGGCGCAACACAACAACTCTTTTTGTTGCACGAAACCCTTGAACACGTGCCTGTCATCTATTTCTTCTGTTTCGACATTTCGGTATTTTGCATTTCTTTCATTTTGACGTCATTCGCATTGTCAGATTTTTAAATTCGTTTTGGTTCGACATTCTGCTATTTCATAATTCTTTCATTGTCATGTCATCCATCTTCCATTTCTTACCTTCCATTGCCGTTCGCATCGTCGAAGGTGCCTGTCAAACACTGCCGCCATCATGCTTTTCAGTTTGGCAGGCACGTCCGCTGTTAGAAAGAGAATAGACAAAAAGGGGCATAGGATTCCATACTTGTAAGTATATACGATGATGAAAAATACTTAACTCCAGTGAAACTTTTTGACATTGCTTTGAGAAAAACGCCAACGACTCTGACAATGGTTCCAGTTTTTGCCGTGATTGTACATGAAAAAGTCAGCGGTTTATGAACTAGTAACAGGGAATTATTTAAGACTACCCAGACAAGAAGACCCTTTAATTTCGTGGAATCAAAATTGCCAAAAATTCCTTTTTTAACTGGCAAGTCTCAGTGCACCGCATTCTTCAGTGCACTCAGGAAAAGTGTTCAGTATATATTGAAGTATTGATTTATTCAAAGAAAATGTCAAGGTCGAAAATTTTTAATAAAAATTCGCTCGATTTTGTTATCCAAACTTTTAGTATACGTATATTAAATAATATAATATATTAATATAAAAAAAATAAACAAGTCTAAGTTCTGGTGAAGCCGAACATTAAATACCCAGCGCAAGTATTAAATATAGTTTTCTCGCCTTTCAGAAAACTACTGTTACATGGTAAGCTACCCCTGGCTTTAGTCCTATTTCAAACATCTTCGATAGTACGTTCAGTTAGAAATAATGAAATAAAATTACCTAGTTATATGTGGGCGGTATCACGCCCATTTTCCAAATTTCCATGATAATGTTACTTCTTTTGGAAGGAATGTTTTTGATATCAATTTTGGTTAAATTAGTGTCCTTAAATTTAGAAACATGTATCGCATTTTTTCTGAAATTTTATTGTTATATGAAAAGTGGGCGTAATTTTAGTCCAATTTCAATAATTTTCAACATTTTACTTTTATGTGGCAATTACAATAACCATACTGAGTTTGGTACAAATTTATGGAACGGTTACCGAGATACACATATGTGGGCGATGCCACGCCCCTTTTCCAAAATTTTATCATGAACGCATTTTTTGATAAAGAAATATTGCAAGCATCAATTTTGAATAAATTTGCTTCAGCAGCTACTGATTTATCGGAGGTTTCTTATTTCTCTAAATTACCGTTATATGGGATACGGGCGTAGTTATTGTCCGATTTGAAAAATTTTCGGCCATTTGGTATGCTGTGGAAAGGCCAACAACTGATCCAAAAATTGGTAAAGCAGTTACCAAGATATACACATGTAATCATAAAATAAGCTAAAAAAAAGCCAAATCAAAATTTTATTTATGGCAAAGAAAAATAGTTAAATTAACAAATCAAATATTTTTGGTCGTTATTATAACTTCATAAGAGTGTTAATGTTTAAAATACAAATCGTCGTTTAAAGTACAAAACCGCGTATCAGCAAAATGCAAAACCGCGTATGTGAGGTTACATAAATTATTTTCTAGAGAGTAATAACACTCATATTTCAAAATGGTTCTCTTTTTTATAAAAAAAAATCACATTTCTGGCTAGTATATTTCAAGACGAATGGATAAGGATTGAGCCAAGAGCTTGTGTTGTTCTTACAGGAGTTCGTCCTGGCCTTGAAACCTTCCGTAAGTCGCCTAACCCTGTGGTAAAATTTTCGGGCATTCTTACTGTCGGCCAGCATCTCAAGCTCTTCGCACTCACGTATTTCGGCCGCTCTCTTCTTATTGCGGCAAATACGTCTCGCTTCCTTATTCATAATATAATTTTCTAAATTGAATAAATGCATGTTAAGAATATCGCCAAAAGTGTAAAAAGTACAAAAACAATCTAACAAAAAACTTTGTATAGCGTGGAGCAGTTGAATTTAAGTGATGTACACAATTCATTAGCAATAATTGACAATAATATTTCATTCAATATTTAAACTAGATAACGTAGAAAATTGTAATTGCGCAAATACGAATTTGAAATCGATTTAAAGCGATCGTTTTAATAAATTTTTAAACATTTGGGACTGTTTTTTTATTTTTCTTTTTTATCTACTTATGTACATAAATTTATAAAATAAAATTATTTCTGGTCAGACTACCTTCAGTTGCCTTAATATTTTTTGGGCTGTATATATTAAAACGTAACACTTTGAATCTGTAAATAATAACCACAGCGAAAGTATTTTCAAGTTTAGTAGGTAATTGTGCTAATTCAATTATTTGTTGATGAGGCCTTGACAAATTTAAATCCATATACCTTTGCTTAACAAATAAAATTTATATCCTCGAGCGCACAAAAAATGCTAATAATAACACAAATTTCATTAAATCCAACTGCTCTTTATTTGGTGCATTATTCGTTCAAAGTTAGGATTTTTTTCATAATATACTGGTATGTATGCCAGTAATATTTCTCGGTGTCTGGAAACAAAAAAAGTCTGTCTGACATGTAGCTAAAAGTTCGATGTGGGGATCTCTTCATAATAACCTTAGGTGCTAGCAAATTAACAGTCTTAAAATCCGATATAATCCTTTTCTGAAGAAATCTTAAAAGATAATATTTTCATCCCAAATTTGTGCTAAAACGAAATAGATTTCTTTTAAATACAGCATGTATGTATTCGTTTATTTTGCTTTACATTCAAAAATCTAATACAAAAATTAACAAACAAAACTAATAATAATTCCAATATAACATGTTAAACAAAAATAAATACAATATAAATAATTAATTAAGTAAAATAAATTAAAACAGTTTATTTTGGTTCACAGAAATTAGTATTACACTTTGAGTATCGTTTAATAGTTCTAAGCATATTGTCAAGTGTGGTAGAAAAACATGCATTTTTCAAATGCACCAACATCTACATAAATTTCTTTATCAAGAAGTTTGTTAGCTTCCCTTAACAATTTTTTACACGCATTTCCTTCAAAAACTACTCCATGCAAATGTCTACAATTGAAGTCTGGGCACTTAAACGAAACCCGGGACATTTTAAGGTTGGACCGGGACACCAGGTCAAATAGTCCAAAACCATTACATATGAGGGAAAACCGGGACATCTGACAGCCCTAGATAAAGGGCGTTCTTCAACCAAATTCTGAAGTAGGGCGTTCTTGAAAAGTTTTCTGAGATAGAACATTATCGATCTGGCTGCAGAGATAGATAGATCTTCCACTCAGGTGCCGATATAGTGGTTTCCTTTTAAAAATAAAACTAAAATAAAAGAGTCAACAGTGCAACAGAGTCTAAGCGGTAGAACTTATAGCCTTATCAATCAGAGCAAACATTCCCATCATCCTGTTAACCCAGTTTCCTAGACCCTGGTTTCTTGGTTTTGTAGACGGTTTCTCGAATATTTATATAGACGGTTTCTGTCTCTGTCTCATAGATGGCTTGCTCGATATTCGTATTAAGGACCTGAATCGTTAATGGATGCGACGCCACTAAAAAGTCTAACCGCGTCAATTCGCTCCGAGGTGGCAAATTCACACCACCGAGACGGCTGATAACACTATTGTGGCATAGGATGTGTGGCATGGCGCGCCATCCTGCTGAAACCAAAGATCGTTCAAGTCCATGTATTATAATTCCAGACATAAAAAAATCGTTTTCAAAGGAAGTTATGCCAATGATGTAACCGCTCCAAAATTCGCACCAAACTCTTACTCTTTGAGGCGGCGAACAGTGGTTTCTGGGCGGAAAAAATTCCAAATGATGAAAATTAACAAAAATATTTCTGAATAGCTAATTGAATGAGGTTTCTGAAAAAATGAAATTCATTTATTTATATGATATGTGCAGCGCAGGATCGCCAAAGTTGTACTATTGCTGGCAGCAGGTTTTTCTGAATATTTTTTATAAAAGTTTGATTAATAAGTTCCTTAGCTGGATGAAAAATATTTAAAATCTTTTATGATTTTTATATTAGGTATGGATAGTGCCTTAGATAGAATATAAAATATCGTTGCTCCAGTTATCATGGTCTTAATAGAACATAAATCAGTTAATCGAAAGAAAATATGCATAAGAGTATGCGATTAGGAGGTCTATAAAACAAGCTCCACTCTTCTCTAAGCTGAGTACTATATTTTAGTATTAAGTACATTCTACGCAATCAGATAGTTGTAAAATCAGCTGCCACCAGCTGCCACCTTGGCCGTTTGAGGTCTTCAAATGTCCGTATTAGCTCAAAATCTTGATGACGTCAATTGTGTTATCTACTGTGTAAAAGCACTTGTTGATGAAATACAAATACTGGTCGAAGTAGCATTTGGAATAATAGTAAAGGCTGGACCTTTAATTTGGCACATACATTTTGAAAATCGAGTTAACGGCGTAGATCTGACGACATTAACAAAACATCCTTAGCGTAACATATATAACACGCATAACACTGGAATGGCCCCATAGATTGTATTGATGGTCTTATTTAAAAGTTTATACTTCCACGTTGGTTCTATTTCATTTACGAGTCATGCTGTTTTTGTTTTTTTATTTTTTCAATATTTTTTTTTAATTCTCGTCCTTTCCATGAGTCCTGTAATTGTGCAACTTCAGAGGCGCATTTCTTTGTAATTTTCCCTTATTCTACAATAAAAATCCTTTACACGAAAAAAAATCGTTGATTTATCGCACCTCTGAGAGGCGCAATTTGATTTTGAAAATTTTTTCCCCAAATCGCCCACTGTGCGGCGCTGCTCAAGTAGCACACTGGTGTATAACTTGGTGTAGATTTATGAATTTTGGTATAAATCGGACTAATTGTACCAAAATTCACAAAGTTACACCAAGTTATACACCAGTGTGCTACTTGAGTGGTTTCTCTCCGTTCGTGTGCGCGTTTTCCGATCCCCAGATAGTGCAGCTTTTGTCTGTCAACATAGCCACCGGAGTGAAAATACGCTTCGTAAGCACAGATGATTTTTCGAGGAAAATCTTCGTACCTTTCGAGCTGCATAAGTTTGCATTACTTCCCAACGTTGTTCAAAAAGTAACTCATTTGACATAAAAAACCAATATATGGAGCACACGTCATAATGCTCTATTAGGCCTTTTTGCGTTCTAATGTTGTAACGAAAATAGAGGGACCTACAATTTTACGCCGGCTTCGAACGGTAAATGGTTTAAGTCAGACGCTTTTTGAAAGCAGAAACACTCTCTTAAGGTTGCCATTACCTGCCGAGGGGTGACCGCTGTCATAAAGAACGTTTTATATTTTAGATATTTCTCGTACTAGGGACCGAAACCACGTCTTTCCCTCTAACCACTCAGCTACCGCTGTGCTTTTGTGTTTGCATTAAGATATCACAAATAATTTAGCATCTTTCAGTACCTAATTTTGTCTGCTGCAGCTAATAAAGACGGCTTTGTTTGCCTCAAGGGCAAAGGGGGTGCTAAATCAAACGACGAAATTTGTGTTCGCTCTGAAGCTTTGCAGTAAATTCGGACGGTTGTACTTCACGCTTAGTGCAGATAGGACGCTAATTGCTTTGGCAAATTCTTGGGCTCTGCAAATTGATTAAAGAACGCAACGTGTGCTCTGACTTGCCGCAGTACTATTTGTCCACTTGATCCATTTAATTATGGTTTATTATTATTTTGATTGAAATGGAAAATTACGCAGAAAAGCTGAGATCTAAAATACAATCGCAAAAGCAAAGGAAAACGACAGAGAGTGGCGAAGTTACTGGAACCAGCATCCCACCGGTGTCAGGCGAATCTACAAACTATTCATCGCGTAATTTTTTTTTTTAATATATTTCCCATACAAGTTTGTAGATAAATTTTATTATCAGTGCTCGATATTTGCATAAGGTCCGAACTCAAAACATTTGGCTGAGTAAGACAACACCTCAGTTGCACTCTTCATGTTATCGCGACGATGTCGATCAGCCGACGGCCGGATGGTTGCGCGACCCAGCTTCCGCGGGCCTAGATAAGCGCCAACGCCATCGAAGGGCGCTATCTTTCACAAGTGAATGTAACTCATTTCGGTTGGCTGTAGAGGTGTAGACGAGCGCAAGGACAAGCTGGCTGGCAGGTCAACAGCATTAAAACGTAAAAACGGATATATAAATTGTTTAAACAGTCATCTAGTTAAATTTGCACGCGATTATCATAACATCTTACCGTTGTGGTATCAAAGTGTGTCAAGTGCATCTCACTTGTTCGTTTTAGTTTTAATCTATCCTTTCGCGAAGTGATTGTTCTGGTGGGTTAAATAAATTTGCACAAAGTTCAAGGTAGTTTAAGTTCAACGTGAAGTGTGCAAACGGGTGGCGAGGAGCCGAAAATGACTAAAAATAAAAATTTAACCATTGAAGGTATGTAATCAACTAACCAGCGACCTCAGACACTCAGTCATATGGAATGTTATGAAGGTTCAACAATTTGTACCAAAAATTTCCCCCACATTAAATCCGCAATTTTGAATTCTTATAGTGCCGATGCAGAATCATATGAGATACTTATAAAATTTCTAAATATGAGTTTTTAGAGGATATGACGACTTTTTTAAGAAGTTGTGCCCCACATTTCATACGTATTTCGGTAGGGTTTTGCGATTTTTCAATCACTATACGTCGCAGCGCAAACAGCTTACACCAGTCTCAGTAGGCTTCCTAGTACATATTATTGTACGACTGAAAGTTACATTTACATTTTACATTTGTTTCGAAGTACTTCTTGCGCGAACTACTTTTATTGATTGATATTCTCATTTTAAAGGATCCATACAAGCCGTTTGTTTTTTTTTTTGCTCAACGCTTTTGTATGGCTACAAGTTTTGTCACCGTTACGATGCGATTTAACTGTCGGGGCATGACATCCGACGCGATATTTTTTTTTTTTTTAATTTTTAATGGTTATTTAAGGCAAATGATTGACACACATTTTTGCACAAAAGTGTTTGAGAAAAAAGAAAAAGCGTTCGATGAGGATTTGCTTGCGCTTAGCGTATGTCTTTTCTTGCGCAAAATATCAGATGTTGTTCTGCACTCCTCCTATTCAAATTTTTTTTCAACCCAATAATTTTTAATAAAAAAAAATTTTAATTATAGCTTAAAATTTTTGTAACCAATAGAGTTATGTTTTACATACACAGATAGATATAAGTTCACAAAAGTTGATATAAAACTATTCGTCGCTTTAAAAAATTAACTTTTTACTGACCGTAAATATGTTTTGCATGTTTTTTTACGAGGGGGATGCATCGTAAGCCTAACCCCGTTAGTATGAGATTGTAGCCCAAACTAAACCTACTACCGTCATGTACCGCTCGCCTCCCGGTATTACCGTCAAGCATTTCGTCGGGATAATAACATTTTGTGACTGCTAAAGTTTTAGATCTAATGAAGCACATCCGATGAAAACTATTGACAGTGCGTATATGGTAACTGCAACCCTGAATACATGGAAGTCCTTGATTAATGCAAGTCTCTAAAGCAAAACATTTTAACCTGTATAAGTGCAACTTCAAAACAATTTAACCTCAATAACAACAACTTTCTTTGTATGCGCATGCCACACACACAAATTTTTAATTTTTTTTGGTTCTCTCTGACTTACAAATATTCTGGAAAAACTAAGGAGTGGTGTTTCAGTTAAAGTGATTTGTGATGAGTTTAAGGCGAAAAAATCAACAGAATAAGTCAAAATGAAAGCAAAGGTAAAGACAACAAAATGGAAGCCGGACATGGGAAACGGCAATTTTAAAACAGTGCGAGTACCCAAAAATGATTTAGACAAATGGTTTTCTTTTATGAGAAAGCACAATGTTCGGGAACAATAGTTAACAATTAACTAATATTCGCTAGTTATCCTTTCATTACTTATCAACGTGAAACATTTTTTTAATTAAATTTTACATTAGTCGATTTGATGGTCTTTAGAAATGGTATGTGCCAAATTTCAGACATCTTGCTCAATAGTTGTGGTAAATAGACGATATTTTTGACGAAGAAGTATTTCAGGTGCGCGATTTGGTAAAAATTGAAAAACGCGTTGAGCAACCCCTAAACGACCACTGATTTCTCTCGAATTTTCAGCAACAAGATTTTTCTCGATGCATCCAAAGATTTTGATACATCGCACACAAATTTGAAAAAATCGTTTTTTTTAATAAGTCTAATATAAGTATTGTACATGTTAAGATTTTCCATGTTTTAATATTTTTTGGGTACGAAATCACATTTTCCATCATTATAATCAGGATTATCTTGCGGTTAGCCAGCTAAATACGATCTGATAAAATGACTTATACTCTTCTATAATGCTATCTTGAACTTGCAATCATCTGGTTTTTAGGTCAACCTTCTACCCAGAAAAAGCATCAAAGCCCAGATAATGTGCCTTTTTTGCCTTGCAAGAGTATGAAATTTTAAGAAACGAACACAAAATTTTCTAACCGTTTGCTTTTATTTTAAAATTGAACACGAAGAGAAAAGGCAAGATTATTTGGTAAAAACGAAAACACCACTAATTGTGTACTATTACTTGACACTTTTAAATCGTAAACTTAAGCTGATGGAAGTGACAAAGCAGTTGTGAGCCTTTTATTAGTATGGATGTATGCTTAATAAGTCATTCAATAGATTGCTCGGCTATGATAGTTCCTTTTTTATACGATATATTTTTGGCTACCATTTTTTTTAAGTCCAAAACATTTTCAGCGTTGACCTTTTTGACTGCAAATGCTGAGCTGGAACTCGAAAATAAACTAATGTATTGTTCTGAGACGTAAAACAATGAAAAATCCGGAAAATAGCTTTAGGCTTACGTGTCGCTATATTGGGTCGTGCTTATCTTGTTACCATCAGTGAGTTTTTTTGTCATATTTGCCGCCCTAGGCCCGGATCTACTGGGTCTTAGGGCAAATCTGCCACTGGTTATTAGACAGCACGCTTGTGAACTATAGGGATACTTCTGTTCCTGAAAAAAAGATAAGTATAGAAAGAATAACATTCCCCGCTTGCACAAATGTATCTGGAAGGCACAAAATTCTTCATCTTCTTATTTGGCGCTGTAACCGCCTAAACGATTTTGGCCGAGCCCAAAACAGTACGCCAGCCGTTGCTCTTCTATGCCAACTGAGGCTTATTATAAATGCAAGGCGCGAATGCGCTAACTGTTTGTTTGATGACTGGAGATACTTCGGCTTGTCCTCGTTTTTCACAAGACCTATTCGCCTTGCTTCCTTCTCCAACTTCAGAAATCGCGGTAGTTGGCACATATGGTGGGATCGCCTTTCTTGTGGATTGGGCAGAGCTCACTCCGTCATCATCGACTGGGGGTTCGAGCTCGTCTTGTCCACAGCTTCCAGTGCTGCTACCATTCAGTAGGGTGGAAAATGTTCCGTCCATAATTTAAGTACGTTCAGGACATCAGTCACTAGGTCGTCATTGTTGTTCTTACAAGAGATTGCCCTGAGATTGAAACTTTCCCTAAATCGCCTAACTCTCTGGTAAAATTTTCGGGCGTTTTTCCTGTCGTCCATCATTTAAATTTTTCGGCCTCTCTCTTCTTATTGCGGCAAATAGGTCTCGCTTCCATCTTCAACTCCCTATAACGGTACCACATGGGTCGCGTTGCGCCCGATCGCAGAGTTGCCTTGTAGGTGGCGTCTTTTTTCTCTGCAGCTTCTTGACATTCATCATCGTACCAGTTGTTCTTTCAGACTCGCTAAAATCTGACTACTGCTTCGGCGGCAGTACGTAATGAGCGGGAATGTGGTTCCACTGCACGCATATGTCGGTTTGTTGAAGATTGCTCTCTCAGAGCTGGTGTAAGAGTCGAGTGGCGAATAAATTAGGCGTCTATTGTCATTGCAGCTTTTCGACATTGAGCTTTCCTTGCATTGTTGG
Source organism: Rhagoletis pomonella (assembly GCF_013731165.1). Taxonomy (NCBI): domain Eukaryota; kingdom Metazoa; phylum Arthropoda; class Insecta; order Diptera; family Tephritidae; genus Rhagoletis; species Rhagoletis pomonella. The sequence goes on along the minus strand of NW_023459868.1, from coordinate 5,466 downwards.
GCGCACATGTTTTGCTGCACACATGCGCATCTTGGCTGCAACAAGATAGTGGAATCGATGTTTGGCCCTAGGGGTTTACGTACGTCTATAACACTGGAAGCGTGCTTTCCGTCTATCACAAGGTAATAGATTCGGTGTATCGTTTTTCGATTTGGACACAGCCACGTAGCTTGATGGATATTTTTATGCTTGAACCTAGTACTGCATACTACCATGTTTCGGACCCGGGCGAAGTCGACGAGCCTGCCCAATAAACATTGAGCTTGGTTAACAATAGGAAAACGATTGGAAAACCAATCTTTTTTCGAGTCTCACCTTCGAAAACGAATTTGCAATAGGTTAGTATTCGATTCGAGAACTAGGCCATTCTCCAGCAAAACGGAACCTTCGTTATCCAATGTATTTTTCCTTCGTTATGAATGTGAAATCCAGTCCATTACCAAATTGAAATTTTATTGTGAGAGAGTGATTGTCCCTTCGAGAACGAGCTGGATTTGACTTTCCCTCTTGTTACTATGGTTTTCATTTTTTTCGCACCCATTTATTCTGAACGTTGGAAAAATAAGGTTGGTTATGAAATCGTTCTCGGCTCGATATTCATATTGGATATCGAAGGTCTCTTTCGAATGGTCGTCACAATGTTTTTTGGTTAAGTAAGTTACCGGACGTTACGTCGTGGTGACGCGAAAGATCTCTTCATTTCCCACCTTTGCAAATTGGCATGTTATTTATTTTTGGAAATCAATATTTTCTTATCCCTAGCTCTAGAAATAAAACTCAAAACGTAGTTCCGCAAATTTTGAAATGATACAAAACAACGACGAAAAGGTGGATTTTAAGATTGGGTTGTAGACTACGGATCCGTACACCGATTATCTAGATAAGGATCCAAAATATTTTTATTTTTATAAAAAGAAGAATTCCAATTTTAACAGGGAAAAAATAAAGAAAGTGACAGATTTTTTGTGATTTTTTTTTTAATTGTATTAAAGTATTTTCTTTCGCAAAAAATCAAGCTACTAATAATGAAAATACATGGATAAGTAAACAAATTGTGAATAAGTGCAATAATTTTTTTTATAAAATAGGTTCAGGAAGTAATGTTAAAGCTCTTAGACTTATACTTGACTTGACTTAGGAAGAAACATAGAAGCGAATACTCTGCGTTTCATCTATTGCTTTTTCTCCTTTTTTTGTATCCTCAGCATTTGTATTTGTACACGTAAATTGTAAACGTTGATTTTGTTTTAGGTAAATGGGATAAAAATCACAATTGAAATAAATGTATGTATGTACATATTTAAGCATATCAAAAAGTGGTTGTTTTTATTTTATTTTCTGTCTTTATTTGAACGTTGGTTTTGCGATTGCCATATGAATTCCATTTATATAAAAACTCATTTTTGCATGGCTCTCTTCGCACAGTATCATTATTAATTACTGACTGTTGTAAATATCTGTAAAATACAAACAATACATGTATATAAATTTTAAAGTTTGTGTTAAACTATTTTTTAAACGAAACATTCGTGGCGAAGCCGGGTAGCAATGTGGTCGGCTAGCAGTGATTAAAAAACCGTTAAAACCTATTTCAAATAAATATTCTAAGCTTTTTTTTAACATGACACCAGCTACTTACTGAACCATAACTTTCCTCAGTTGATAGACGGTAGAAAGGTCTAATTGAGAAACTACGACATGTTTTCGCCGAATCATGAACCGCGTAATCAAGTATTTTTTTTATTATATGTACAGCCATATTTCTATGCAATCCTGCAGCGGATGTGACCGCTAAATCCAACACTGCAGTTGTGATGCTGTTACTTTTTTGATAAATTTATGACAATGAAGTGTCGTATGTGACAGCCTTTCACGCGTACACTGCTTCGCGCTTACTTATGTACGTAGGTGTGAGTAGAATTAAAATTAGATTAAGAAAAGTGTGTTGAAAAGATAAGTATTGATTTACCCAAAATTACTTAGCCAAAAATGCGCAAAAATTGTCCAAATTTATTTTTATCTAAACGCCGTTGTTTTGCTACTTTATATAATTTAGAAACTGTGTATAACTAACAGGGCGTTTGTTTTAAGTGTGTTTTGCCCCACGACTGTTTACATAATTTAGATAATCAGATTATGCGGACATTAGGTTTTCTAAACTATAGCAGGAGCAACTTTGCCAACTTTTAGAGCATCCGAAAAGTCTATTTGTTTTAACATGCCAATCGAAGATTTTCTCGAAATAAGCGATTTTAGAGAATCGATTCAAAATTTTCGGAATCTATCGAGAGTCGATTCTGAGAACACGATTATCTTATTTTTCACACAAATATACATATATCGATGGTTTCTTGCGATGTATTTTTTCCCCATGCATCGAAACATCAATAATTTATCGATGTAACTCCCAACGTTTGCATCGCTAAAATTGGCGTCGCAGTAGTTCGGTAGCTTCGCATACACGACTTGTACGTAAAAGCCGAACGGCTCCTTGAGGCTGACGAATTAATGACGGAGAACGCAAACAAATCCAGCCATTCGAGTAAAATTTTTTTACACATTGAAACAGACATGGTAATGAAAAAAAAAATGTTTTAATTCTTCTAACATTTTTTCATTTGGTAAGAAAACAATATCTGACATTAGAGCGCAGATTTACTATCATGCGTGAGAAAAAAAATTTAAAATTGTCACACTGTGTTATTATTTCGGGTTGTTTTCCGTATAATTGTGTGTAATTTTCCAAAAAAAAAAAAATATATTAAAAAATTAGTTTTCCTTCGTTATAAATGAGTAAAATTCTTTATTAATTCACATGTGTATTATTATCTCCCTCAAACTATTCAATTACTCTCGCTACTGAGGTTGTATCGTTTTTTACTAAGCACACAACGATAACTTCTTTTTTACTTGGAAAAAATCCCCGAAAAAAGCTCCCAATTAAGCAAAGCATAGAGTAATAATTATCTTTATCAAGTTCAGTGTCAGAATTACAGGCAAAAAACTCCGCAAATATAAAAACCATTTTGTTATTTATAAAAAGATTATATGTGGTACATAATAAATAATAAGGTTCAGCCAGAATTCAGAAGATAGTTTCAAGAACCTGACCATAGTCGACTTAGGCCATAGTCCACCGCTCAGCCGTTCATTGCGTGGCCTCGGCATTAATGTTAACACCAAAAATGCTGAACAATTATTTTGAGTTATAACATTTTGAAGATTGAGGCTGGTTTTCACTATGTCAAATTCAATGGCATTTGTCGGCAAATAAGTGAAAACACATTGTCAAAGTGGATTAGAAAGCGGTTTATCGATTGATTTCGATCAGGATAGGTCATGCGCTGCTAAATCGGCTTCTGTCAGTTTTTAGCCCATAACATTTGTAATAGAGGTTTACGCCGACAGGCTTTGCGGCGGCGGCGTGGTCAACTTGAAAAAGAATCGGCGGCGGCGGCGACGCCGGCGCGTCTGAAAACGCCGGCGCTACTGCCCATTAGGTAGATTCAAAAGAGACATAAAGCTACTAATCTTATCATGTCATCTCGTCAGCGTTAGGCATTGGCCATGCCAATTCAGATTGTAATTGTATTTAATTAATTCATTGAATTAGTTTTAAATTAAAATCACGTTACTTTCTACTTGAATTAAAATGTTGAGTGTCTGCTGCTGATGGATGGGCAAACAGAAGAAAGTCCGACGTATATAAATAAATACATCTCTATGTTCTCTACAAATCCGTATATGTATACTACTGAAATTTAAAGAAATAAAAAAATTTAAAATGTTAAGTTATTGGGGTAATTTATGTCGCTATCAAAATTTTTTTGCAATAATCTTATCATCCGTTACGTTAAATTACGGAGTTGTTACGATTCTTTGCGGGTCATATGTATATTGAAAACAAGGTTTGGTCAACTTCCACCAGAACGGGCCTTTCTGGCCACTTATAGGTAGCTAAAATATCCACTAAAATATTAAGCCCCAAATTTTTGTAAGGAGAACTGAATGTAATGAAAAATAATAGTAATTTTTACGAAAAATGGGGACTTTAACCCTGTGTAGAAGACATTGCGATGCGCGGGAGCAAACGCCTCCTGGGATTTGACCACCACTTGGGAACAGGGCTTCCAACTATACTTAGCTATGAAGTGCCATATTGAGGATAAAAAAGTGCCAAAATGTGCCAAATAGAAAAATATAACATGTTACCTATGTTTTTTCTGAGTTACGCTTTTTTGGAAATGTTCAGTGGCCCAAATTATGCGAAATAACTCCTTTAAAAATTTAATCCTCTTTTCGTAAAATAGTGTCTTTATACGAGTAGTATTTAGTTCGTTCAAACGATGTATTTTAATGTGCATACATCATGAAAATTTTGTACAAAATTCCTTAGGCGCCGAACGCCGCCGCCGCCGCCGCCGCGCCGATATTTACGTAACTCGGCGGCGGCGGCGCGTGAGAAATGACAAAAAACGGCGGCGGCGGCGGCGTGGCTCGGCGGCGTATACCTCTAATTTGTAAAGGTATAGATAAAGGAGATAAAGTTGTGTCAAAATATGTCGGCAAATATCGGTGTCAAAATATGACATAGTGAAAACCAGTCTTTAGTCGCAATTCTTCCGCCTTCAGAAAAAAAAAACCATATTCGGAAAAAGGATTGGTGTGAGGTTCTTTCGCGACTGAAGATGTTTGCTGGGCATAGATTCTAAGTAGTTACGCATTATTAATTCACGGTAAAGTTATGGCAACTAATGGATGAGTCGAAAGATGCTAACAAAACTTCCAAGAATGCGACAATATATGAGCAAAATACAATACAATCACTTAGTGAGAATGCGAAGCTTGCCGATTTATACATATAACTACAAACCTATACATACATACACACATGAGTACATAGATAATTTTTCGAAGAGTAATGATATGTATAACAATTTATGGGTAAGAAAATATAGGGCAGTCTCTGTCAAGGGGATAACACCTATTTTCCTTTGGTGGTGTTGGTTATTGCCTTTAGTATCAAATATCGAATGGTCTTTTTGGAAATAGTCTTTATAGCGGACCAATTTGGCGGCTAGAAGTTTTCGATCTCACTCAAAGACGATAGCTTTAACTAACTTAAGCTTACTTAACTTATCATAAAGCAAGAATATGATATTTTTTTTTCACCCTGGTCTTAAAAAAAAACTACCACAAAATAGGTTTTCATGACTCACCTGAGAAAACTTGCCATTTAAGCCAGAAAATGAACGCTTTGAGCCTTAGCACAAAATTACTTAAATTTTACTCCTTTTTGTGAAATTCAGAAATATTTAAATGTCGCTCAAAGTACTCAAAGTTTTCCATGTGTTTTATATGGCAAAAAAAAAAAACACTTTTCGTAGAAATGATATAGAAATCTTGAAAATCAACATTTTTATTATATTTTTATTTTTTTAATGTCTCTGTGTACCTTGTGTGCCA